>NW_028134897.1:0-100000 GCF_964662115.1 Mustela nivalis | reverse complement strand
GCCTGGAGCCAAACAACAGGTCTCAATTGTCCTGCAGAAGACTCTCTGCAGTTTGGAGCTTCTCACAACTCCCATCATGGGAAAACCCCCTTGGCCTCGTGATGCCCCCCCATTCATGAAGGGGCCATCAGGGACAGAAACTCCAACCTGAGCGATCGTCTGATCCTCGCCCTGACTTCAGATGCACGAGATCTCGATTCAGGTCTGTAGATTGTGCCTGCCATAGCCTCACCAAGAAACCTAAGCCTAGCTTGTGTTCTTAGACTTTTGTCGTCAGACTACTGGCCCACAAGCCCTCCATTTGGAAATCCAGAACTACAATGGAGCACTCTGCCTGCCCTCCAGAAGAAAAACTTTGTCCTCTGGGGCTACCCAGTAACCCCAAATGAGGATCAACCTGCACCGACCTTGGCATTACCCCAAATACATAGGCTGACCAGGTCACTAATGCCCTTTCTGACACAGCCTGAGCCTGGACCCCCTGGCCCCTCCCAGACAGCTGGCCGCACACTGAGCACATCCAGCAGCCATGGCCTTAGGTCGTCATCTCTTCCCAACCTCGGTTTTCAGGTTTCAGAACCTAGACCTTATCTCCAATCACTGCCCAAGGTTGAAGGTGATGCAGAAATCAGAACTCCTTCCCCATGGCAAGAAACCTTGTGGTTGGCATGTTGTCCAACGTTCAGTGTCGTTGAAACCAGTGTGGCCCATGAGGCCCCGCCCATGCTCGCGGGCCACGTTGGTCACAAACACACATTGTGACCCTCAGGCTGAGCCCAGTCCTCAAGTAAGGCCACTCAGTGGCCTTTCTTCTCATGGTTTGTCGATCGGGCCTGCCATACCTACGTCCCCAAACCTAAGCTGAGTTTGTGTTTTCAGACTTCTGTCCTCAAAGTCTTGGGCCACACACGCTCCAGGCTGGGCACCTGGAGCCACACATTAGGACTCTGCCTACCAATCCATGGGAATTCTGACCATTCCCTGGTCCAAAATCGTACAAATTAGGAGAAACCTCCAAAGTCCCTGAGGCCATCCCAATAGTGTAGGTCGCCCGGAACAAACAAGGACTGTCTGACACCAGCTGATAATCGACATCCACTCATACCATAGATGGATGTCCCCAGAGAAGAAGATTGAACCAGACAGGACCCTAGGCCATAATAGGATCCATTGCTTTGGGTTACAGGCATGTGTCCTCAAAAGCCTGATTCCAATACGAGCATAGGGGTTTTCCTGAGGCACCCATCAGAACTCATCTCGTCTCCACAAGGAAACCTGTGCATGGGAGCCATGTCCAAAGCTTAGGAGAGTACTTCAGGGTCCCGGTGCCACCGCCCCATTCCAAGGCCCTCATGGACACAAAAACACATTAGGACCCATCCTCAGGAAAGTCCATTTCAACTCAGCCACCCCGGTTGCTCCGGCAGAGCCATCAGACCAAAACTGTCTTGTTTTTAGGAGACAATTGGAATGCGAGGCGGGCTTCCCAGGCATCCATCCGCGAACGGTGCTCTGGAGTCATTCCATATGGGATGTCCTGGAGCTGTCCAACAGGTCTCAATTGTCCCGCAGAAGGAATCCTTGAAGGGGGCATCCCACAACTCCCAAAGTGGGAAAACCTCATTGGCCCCGAGATTCCGCTCCCTTCATAAAGCGGCCGTCATGCACAGGAACTCCAACCTGAGCCAACGTCTAATCCTCGCTCTGACTTCAGAAGCATGAGATATTGGTTCATATCTGCAGGGGGTACCTGTCGTGCCCTCGCCCTGAAACCCAGGTCTAGCTTGTCTTCTCACACTTCCGTCCTCAAACTCCTGGCCCCGAAGTCCTAAAATTTGGCAATTCCGGACCCACAATGCAGCACTCTCCCGGCCCTCTAGAAAAAAAAAAAATATTGCCTCATGAGCTGCCCAGGCACCTTAAATGAGGATAAACCTACACAGCACTCGACCTTACCCAAATTATATAGTCTAACCTGGGCACTAATGCACTGTCGAACACAACCTGAGCCCGGACCTCCTGACCAACACCCAGAAAGCTGACCGCACACTGAGCACATAAAACCCGCCATGGCCTTAGGTCATCATCTCTTCCCTACCTCAGTTTTCAGGCTTCAGAACCGAGACCTTATCTCCAATCACTGCCCAGGGGTGAATGTTATGCAGAAATCAGAACTCCTCCTTACCCATGGCAAGAAACCTTGTGGTTGGCACGTTGTCCAACGTTCAGTGTAGGAGAAACCAGCATTCACCCTGAGGCCCTGCCCATTCTTGAGTGCCACGAGGGCATACACACGCATTGTGACCCTCAGCATGAGTCCTCTCCTCTAGTAAGTCCTCTCCTTAGCTGGACCATTAGATGTCATAATGGGCTTGACATGTTCCTAGGCCCCAATTTTTAACCAGATTTCTGATTGTCCAGTCGCCCCTCCCCAGGGCTCTACTCTGGAATCCCTCATTTGGTGGGACACCTGAGGTTAAAAAAGAAAACAAAAAAAAAAAAAAAAAAAACGGACTTCTTCCAGCCCACAGAATGACCCCAATCTCTTTGGACGGGGCCAAACCACCAGAGAGTAAGAATCGTCCATTTCCCATGAAGTCACGCAGAAATTCCACGACCATAATTCTGGTGGTCCCTTCAGTCTTCCCCACGGCTTTGCTTTGGAATTCCTCTTTTCGTGGGACACCTGAGGTAACAAAACTGAAAGGAGTTCTCCCATCCCACATTTTGACGAAAAAAATTGGGAATCGGGCGAAATCCTCATAGAGGTAGATTCGTCCATGGCCCATGAAGCATCCCCGACATTCTACGGCCATTGCTGATACAAATTCCAGAGACTAATGCCTGAGCAAGCGCCTCAGACTCGCTCTATATTCAAATCTTCATGAGTTCTTCTCATGGTTTGTATATTGGGCCTGCCATACCGACGTCCCCAAAAAAAGCTGAGTTTGTGTATCGGAATCACAATCAGAAATCTGCATTCCACATGGCTGTAATGCTTGTTCTTCACATGGAGTCACACCTTCACGTGGGGAACCCTTCATGGCCCCTGATGCCACGCCAAAACATGAGTGCTGCTTGGGCACAAATTCACACTATGACCCTAGCATGGGCCCCATGTCAAAGAAAGGCCTGTCAGGTTCTGGATGAAGATCCTGCATATAGTCCCTGCCATGCCCATAGGCACACAGGACTAACTAGATGGTGTGTATTCCAGTTGAAGGAACCCACTGCTGTGCTCTAGAGTCCCTCTCCTGGGGGATTCTTTCTGGCAGAAAACAGTACTCTTCACTTCCCACAGAATGAACCCAAACACTTGGGAGCTTGGACAATCCCCCGAGAGGAAGGCTCTTCCTCGGCCCCTGAGGCAACCCCTACCCTGACCGGACACTGTGAACGCAACACCCAGAGACAAAAGCCTGAGCAACTGCCTCCCACTTGCCCTCCTTTGATATTCAGAGAATCTCCCCTCACGGACTGGAGATCAGGCCTGCCATTACCTTGGCCCCTTCCTGAGCCAAGTTTGCTTTTTCAGACATCAGTCCCCACAGCCCTGGCAAACACAGCCTCTAGGCTGGGTCCTCTGGAGCCATAAAACAGGACCGTGCCTGCTCTCTCCTGGGAAACTGTGTCCATTCCTTTGGACACACACCTCCAGAATATGAGAAACCTCAAGGCCCCCGAGGACATCCCACTACTGGGAGCCTCCCTGGACACACAGGGGCATTCGGACACAAGCTGAGCAGCTACCTCCACGAAGGCATGCACACAGATGTCAACAGAGATAGAAGGTTGAGCCGGACAGGCCCTTAGGCCATAATCTCAACTCTTGCTTTGGGTTCTAGGTGTTACTCCTCAGAGGCTTTGGTTCGAAGAACAGGATATGGGGCTTTCCTGAGGCACTGAACAGAACTCCTCTCGTCTCCAAATGGGGAGCTTTCTTACTGGGGATGTATCAAACCCTTCAGGTAGTGCCCAAGCAGCACTTGAGTGCTGATTGGGAACAAACTCACACTGTGACCCTAGCATGAGCCCCATGTCAAAGAAAGGCCTGTCAGGGCCTGGACAAAGAGCCCGCATATGGGGCTTGCCAAGCCCCTATGCACCCAATCCTCACCAGGGTTTGAGATTTCCAGTCGCCCCGCCCGTACCTGGGGCTCTGATCTGGAATCCCTTTCTTGGAGAGACACATGAGCCAGACAACACGACTCCACCCTTCCCACAAAATGACCCCAAACTCTTGGGAGCTGGGACAAATCCCCAGAGAGGGATACTCGTCCACAGTCCCTGAGGCCACCGCTCCAATCCACGGCTATCCCGGACACAACATCCAGAGACAAAAGCCTGAAGGAACGACTCCCACTCGCCCTTGTTTCAGAGGCCCAGGAGTTCCCTCTCGGGCTGTATCTCCGGCCTGCCATACCCTAGGCACCACTCATAAGCTGACTTTGTGTTTTAAGACTTCTGTGCCCACAGCCTGGACCCACACACCTCCAGGCTAGGGCCTCTGGAGCCACAGCGAAAGTTTGTGCCTGCCCTCTCCAAGGAAAGTGTGCCCAATCCATTGACCACAACCCTACAGGTTAGGGAAAAGCTCCAAGGCCCCTGAGGACATCAATAGTGTAGGCCACCCTGGACTAAGAGGGGCTCTCTGACACCAGCGGAGCAACTATCTCCACTTAGACTCTCAGAAAGTGTCCCCAGAGACAGAAGGTTGAAATGGACAGGCCCCCAGGCCCTAATATGAACCTTAGCTTTGTTCCATGTGTCCGTTCTCAGAGGACTGTTTTCGTAGACCAGCACATGGGGCTTTTCTGAGGCACCAAACAGCGGATCTCTCGTCTCCACATGGGCAGCTTTCTTACTGGGGATGTATCAAACCCTTCAGGTAGGAGAGTTCCGCAGGGCCACTGAACAACCAGCACATTCCAAGGTCTCCATGGACCCAAACGAACATGATGACGCATCCTCAGGAGAGGCCATTTCAACTCAGCCCCCTGGGTCGCGTGTTCCAGAGGCCCCAGATCAAACATATCTTATCGCTAATGGCCAATTGGAATGCGAGGCATGCTGTACAGGGATCCATCCTTCGAACCCTGCTCTCCAGTCCTTCCGTATGGTATGTCCTGGAGCCATGCAACAGGACTCGAATGTCCCGCAGAAGGAAACCTTGTGGTTTGGGGCAACCTCCAAACTCAGCGTGGGAAAACTTCCTTGGCCTCATGAGGCCCCTGCTTCATGAAGGTGCCATCATGGACACATACTCCAGCCTCAGCCAACGTCTGATCCTCAGCCTGACTTCAGATGCAGGAGATTTTGATTCAGCCTCTGCAGAATGGGACTGCTCTGCCCTTGGCTCCAATCCTCACCCTAGCTTGTGTTTTCAGACTTCCGTCCTCTCACTCCAGGCCCACAAGCCCTCCCTACTGGGAATTCTGGGGCCACAATGAAGCACTCTGCCTGCCTCCCAGGAGAAAAACATTGTCTATGGTGTTGCCAAAAACCCCAAATGCGGATCAAACTGCTTGGCCCTTGGCAACACCCCAATTGCATAGGCTACCATAAACACTGATGCTCTGAGGCAAATAGCCTGAGCCCAGACCTTCCAACAGACACCGACACAGCTGGCTGCACACCCAGCACATTGGACCCGCCACTGCCTTAGGCCACCATCCATTCCCAACCTGGGTTTTCAGTCATCGGAACCTAGACCTTATCTCCAATCCCTGCAGAGGGGGGAACCTGATACACAAGTCAGAACCCCTCCTTCCCCATGGCAAGAAAACTTGCTGCTGGCAGTGAGTCAAACCTTCAGTGTAGGAGAAAACGGCATGGCCCATGAGGCAACGCCCAAGCGTTAGGGCCGCCTTGGGCACAAACACACATTGTGACCCTCAGCGTGAGTACCTTATTCAAGTAACGCCTCTCAGTGACTGGACCAAGAGCCCGCATATGTGGCTTGCCATGCCCATAGGCACCCAGGATTAACTAGATGGTGTGTATTTCAGTTCAGGGAACCCACTGCTGTGCTCTAGAGTCCCTCGCCTGGGGGGTCCCCTGTGGCAGAAATCAGTACTCTTCCCTTCCCACAGAATGAATCCAAACACTTGGGAGCTTGCACAATCCACCGAGAGGAAGGCTCTTCCTCGGCCTCTGAGACAACCCCTACCCTGACCGGACACTGTGAACGCAACACCCAGAGACAAAATCCTGAGTGACTGCCTCCCACTTGCCCTCCTTTGATATCCAGAGGATCTCCCCTCACGGACTGGAGATCAGTCCTGCCATTACCTTGGCCACTAGCTGAGCCAAGTTTGCTTTTTCAGACATCTGTCCCCACAGCCCTGGCAAACACAGCCTCTAGGCTGGGTCCTCTGGAGCCATACCACAGGACCGTGCCTGCTCTCTCCTGGGAAACTGTGTCCATTCCTTTGGACACACACCTCCAGAATATGAGAAACCTCAAGGCCCCCGAGGTCATCCCACTACTGGGAGCCTCCCTGGACACACAGGGGCATTCAGACACAAGCTGAGTAGCTACATCCACGAAGGCATGCCCACAGATGTCAACAGAGATAAAAGGTTGAGCCGGACAGGCCCTTAGGCCGTAATCTCAACTCTTGCTTTGGGTTCCAGGTGTTACTCCTCAGAGGCTTTGGTTCAAAGAACAGGATATGGGGCTTTCCTGAGGCACTGAACAGAACTCCTCTCGTCTCCACATGGGAAGTTTCCTTGTTGGAGCCGTGTCAAACACCTCATGTTGGAGAACCCTGCAGAGTCCCTAAGCCACCTCCACATTCCAAGGTCTCCCAGGCCACCAAGCCACAGTAGGACTCATCTTCAGGAGAGTCCATTTCAACTCTCCCCTCTGGGTAGCTCACCCAGGAGCCTGCAGATTGAGCCTGCCTTGTCCTGACTAAAGAGTGGGAATATGAGGTGGCGTTCCCAGGCATCCATGCTTAGACACCTGCTCTCGAGTCTTTCCGTATGGGGCCTCCTGGAACCATCCAATAGGACTCGACTGTCGTGCAGAAGGAAACCTTGAGGTTTGGAGCAGTTCACAAATCCCATCGTAGGCAAACATCCCTGGCCTAATGAAGCCCTCACCCTTCAGGAAGAGGCCATGCTGGACAAAAACTCTAGCCTGAGGCACGTCTCATAGTTGACATGACCTCAGTGCAGGAGATCTCGATTCAGCCTCTGCAGAGTGGGCCTGCCGTGCCCTCGGTCCCAAACCTCACGCTAGCTTGTGTTTTCAGACTTCCTTCCTCACACTCCTGGCAAACAAGCCCTCCGGACAAGAAACTCCAGAACCAAAACCCAGCCCAGTGTCTGCCCAACGGAAGAAAAACGTTTCCCTGTGGGGCTCTCCAGAAAACCCAGATGAGGATCAACCTGCTCGGGCCTCGACGGACCTTGAACTGGATATGCTGCTCTGGGAACTCATGCTCTGTCTGACACAGCCTGAAACCAGACGTCCAGAGAGACAAGGAGACAGCTGGCCGCACACCCAGCACTTGGGACACGCCATGGTCTTATGCCGTCACCTCTTCCTAACCTTGGTTTTCAGATATCTGAACTTAGATATTATATCAATTCTCCACACAGCTGGGTATCGCAAGCACAAAACAGAACTCCTCCTTCCCCATGGCTGTCAAGCTTGCTCTTGGCATGGAGTCACACCTTCAGGGTGGGAGAAACCTTCATGGCCCCTGATGCCACGCCCAAACTTGAGTGCTGCTTGGGCACAAATTTACACTGTGACCCTCAGCATGAGCCCCATGTCAAAGAAAGGCCTGTCAGGACCTGGACCAAGAGCCCGCATATGGGGCTTGCCAAGCCCCTATGCACCCAATCTTCACCAGTGTTTGAGTTTTCCAGTCGCCCCACCTGTACCTGGGCCCTGCTCTGGAATCCCTTTCTTGGAGAGACACATGAGCCAGACAACACGACTCCACCCTTCCCTCAAAATGACCCCAAACTCTTGGGAGCTGGGACAAATCCCCAGAGAGGGATACTCGTCCACAATCCCTGAGGCCACCGCTCCAATCCACGGCTATCCCGGACACAACATCCAGAGACAAAAGCCTGAAGGAACGCCTTCAACTCGCCCTTGTTTCAGAGGCCCAGGAGTTCCCTCTCGGGCTGTACATCCGGCCTGTCATACCCTAGGCGCCACTCATAAGCTGACTTTGTGTTTTAAGACTTCTGTGCCCACAGCATGGACCCACACAACCTCCAGGCTAGGGCCTCTGAAGCCACAGCGAAAGATTGCGCCGGCCCTCTCTAAGGAAAGTGTGTCCAATCCATTGACCACAACCCTACAGTTTAGGGAAAAGCCCCAAGGCCCCTGAGGCCATCAATAGATAGGCCACCCTGGACTAAGAGGGGCTCTCTGACACCAGCAGAGCAACTATCTCCACTTAGATTCTCAGACAATGTCCCCAGAGACAGAAGGTTGAAATGGACAGGCCCCCAGGCCCTTATATGAACCTTAGCTTTGTTTCCATGTGTCCATTCTCAGAGGACTGTTTTCGTAGACCAGCACATGGAGCTTTTCTGAGGCACCAAACCAAGCATCTCTCGTCTCCACATGGGCAGCTTTCTTACTGGTGATGTATCAAACCCTTCAGGTAGGAGAGTTCTGCAAGGCCACCGAACAACCATCACATTCCAAGGTCTCCATGGACCCAAGCGCACATTATGGCACATCCTCAGGAGAGGCCATTTCAACTCAGCCCCCTGGGTAGCGTGACCCAGAGGCAGCAGATCAAACATATCTTGTCGCTTATGGCCAATTGGAATGCGAGGAATGCTGTACAGGGATCCATCCTTCGAACCCTGCTCTCCAGTCCTTCCATATGGTATGTCCTGGAGCCATGCAACAGGACTCGAATGTCCCGCAGAAGGAAACCTTGTGGTTTGGGGCAACCTCCAAACTCAGCGTGGGAAAACTTCCTTGGCCTCATGAGGCCCCCGCTTCATGAAGGTGCCATCATGGACACATACTCCAGCCTCAGCCAACTTCTGATCCTGAGCCTGACTTCAGATGCAGGAGATTTTGATTCAGCCTCTGCCGATTGGGCCTGCTCTGCCCTTGGCTCCAATCCTCACCCTAGCTTGTGTTTTCAGACTTCCGTCCTCACACTCCTGGCCCACAAACCCTCCCTACTGGGAATTCTGGGGCCACACTGAAGCACTCTGCCTGCCTCCCAGGAGAAAAACATTGTCTATGGCGCTGCCCAGAAACCCCAAATGAGGATCAAACTGCTTGGCCCTCGGCAACACCCCAATTGCATAGGCTACCTTAAACAGTGATGCTCTGTCGCAAATAGGCTGAGCCCAGACCTTCCAACAGACACCGACACAGCTGGCTGCACACCCAGCACATTGGACCCGCCACTGCCTTAGGCCACCATCCATTCCCAACCTGGGTTTTCAGTCATCGGAACCTAGACCTTATCTCCTATCCCTGCAGAGGGGGGAACCTGATGCACAAGTCAGAACCCCTCCTTCCCCATGGCAAGAAACCTTGCTGCTGGCCGTGAGTCAAACCTTCAGTGTAGGAGAAAACGGCAAACCTGCCGGGCCTCATGAAGCCCCCCATATCCTTCAGGGAGAGGCCATCATGGACAAAAACTCTAGCTTGAGGCACGTCTCATAGTAGATATGACCGCAATGCAGGAGATCTTGATTCAGCCTCTGCAGAGTGGCCTGCCGTGCCCTCGGTCCCAAACCTCATGCTAGCTTGTGTTTTCAGACTTCCTTCCTCACACTCCTGGCAAACAATCCCTCCAGAGTAGGATTTGCAGAACCACAAGCCAGCCCAGTGACTGCCTACCGGTAGAAAACGTTTTCTTGTGGGGCTCTCCAGAAAACCCAGATGAGGATCAACCTGCTCTTGCCTCGATGGCACTCAGATTTCATAGGCTGCTCTGGGCACTAATGCTCTGCCTTTCACAGCCTGATGCCAGACGTCCAGACAGGCAAGGAGACAGCTGGCCACACACCTAGCACTTCTGACACGCCATGGTCTTATGCCTTTATCTCTTCCTAACCTTGGTTTTCAGATATCTAAACCCAGATATTATATCAATTCCCCACACAGTTGGGCATCTGAATCACAAATCAGAACTCCTTCTTCCCCATGGCTGTAAGGCTTGCTCTTGGCATGGAGTCACACCTTCAGGGTGGGAGAAACCTTCATTTCCCCTGAAACCACGCCCAAACTTGAGTGCTGCCTTGGGCACAAATTCACTCTGTGACCCTCAGCATGAGCCCAATATCAAAGAAAGGCCTGTCAGGGCCTTGACCAAGAGCCCGCGTATGGGGCGTGCCAAGCCCCTATACACCCAATCCTCACCAGTGTTTGAGTTTTCCAGTCTGCCCCTTGTTCCTGGGGCTCTGCTCTGGAATCACTTTCTTGGAGAGACACATGAGCCAGACAACAGGACTCCACCCTTCCCACAAAATGACCCCAAACTCCTGTTAGCTGGGACAAATCCCCAGAGAGGGATACTTGTCCACAGTCACTGAGGCCACCCCCTACAATCTACGGCTATCCTGGACGCATCCAGAGACAAAAGCCTAAAGGAATCTCGCCCTTGATTCACAAGCCAAGGAGCTCACTCTCTATCTGTACATCCGGCCTGCCATACCCTCGGCGCCACTCATAAGCTGAGTTTGTGTTTTCAGACTTCTGTGCCCACAGCCTGGACCCACACACCCTCCAGGCTAGGGCATCTGGAGCCACAGCGAAAGATTGTGCCTGCCCTCTCCAAGGAAAGTGTGCCCAATCCATTGACCACAACCCTACAGGTTAGGGAAAATCTCCAAGGCCCCTGAGGCCATCCTGATAGTGTAGGCTGCCCTGGAATAAAAGGGGCACTCTGACACCAGCTGAGCCATTATCACCACTTAGACTCTCAGACAGTGTCCCCAGAGACAGAAGATTGAAATGGACAGGCCCTTAGGCCCTAATATGAACCTTAGCTTTAGTTTTCATGTGTCTGTCCTCAGAGGACTGGTTTCGTATACCAGCATATTAGGTTTTTCTGAGGCTCCAAACCAAACCTCTCTCGTCTCCACATGGAGTGCTTTCTTACTGGATCTGTATCAAACCCTTCTGGTCGGAGAATTCCGCAGGGCCACAGTACAACCATCACATTCCAAGGTCTCCATGGACAGAAACACACATTATGACGCATCCTCAGGAGAGGCCATTTCAACTCAGCCCGCTGGTTAGCTTGCCCCAGAGCCAGCAGATCAAACATATCTTGTCATTAATGGCCAAAGGGAATGCGAGGCATGCTGTTCAGGGATCCATCCTTTGAACCCTCCTCTTCAGTCCTTCCGTATGGTATGTACTGGAGCCACTCAACAGGACTCGACTGTCTTGCAGAAGGAAATCTTGTGGTTTGTGGCAACCTCCAAACTCAGCGTGGGAAAATTTCGTTGGCCTCATGAGGCACCTGCTTCATGAAGGTGCTATCAAGGGCACAATCCAACCTCAGCCAACGTCTGATCCTCAGCCTGACTTCAGATGCATGAGATATCCTTTCAGCCTTTGCAGAGTGTGCCTGCTCCCAACCTCACCCTATCTTTTGTTTTCAGACTCTACCCTAGCACTCCTGGCCCAAAAGCCCTCATGATTGGGAATTCTGGTTCCAGAACGAAGCACTCTGCCTGCCCCCCAAAGAAAAACATTGTCTATGGCATTGCTCAGAAACCCCAAATGAAAATCAACCTGCTCAGCCCTCGGCAACACCCCAATTGCATAGGCTACCCTAAACACTATGCTCTCTCTTACATAGCCTGAGCCCAGACCTTGTGAGAGACATTGAGACAGTTGGCTTCACACCCAGCACATCGAACCTGCCATGGGTTAGGCCATTTCATCCCTTCCCATTGACCTGGGTGTCTTCCTGGAGGTATATTCTGAGGCTGTGTCAGACTATGCATTTTTTCTGGAGCTTCCTATGGAATTGGGGTGGTATTAGGGGCCTTGCAATTTTCTCTTAATCTGGTGGGTTGGGAAACTGAGACAGGCTGACATTCCTTGGGAGAGCTGGCCCAGTGCTGTTGTGTGTTCCTGGAGGCCCCATCCTGGAGGGCATATGGGTCAGGACTCTGGGTCCAAAGTCTTCAGACACAAACTCGGGTAAGAGTTAAGCTCGAGGTGATGGCAGACCCAATCTGCAGACCCTGAGCGAAGCATCTCCAGATATGAAATTCGGACGGCTGTGAGGCAGGAGCACAGTCTTTTCTGTCTGACTTGTTTGTCTATGATGGCCACGAAATGGAGGGGTGGCCTCATGGGTCCATGTGAGATTCTACCTCTCTGGGAATTCTGCTCGGCACCCAAGAGTTTGGTGTATTTCCGGGGGATGGGAGGAGCGCAGTTTTCTGAGTCAGGGATCCCGTCCAAACAGCCATTCCAGAGATGGGTCCTGGGTTCTGGAGCCTGGATCACCGCAACAAGGCTTAGGATTTGGGCCTAGGGTCCTGCTCTATGTTTTCCTGGTACAGCTCCCGAGTGTTCTTGTTGGAAATGGGTCTCATTCTGAGGGTCACAATGCCTGTTTTTGCCCAGATGCCCATGCTGAGTGGGTGTGACCTCATGGGCTATGCACTTGGCTCCCACTCTGAGGGTTGGACTGCCATCTCAACATTCAGTTTTCCTGCCATGGGGAAGGAGGGGTACTTTTTTATGCTTCAGGTTCCCCCATGGGCAGGAATTTGAGCTAAGTTCTGGGACAGGTGCCTGAATACCCAGTTCACTTTGAGATGAGGTCCTCGGGCCAAGGCAGGACCCACCTGCAGAAAATGAGGCCTGCTTTCTGGGTGGCTGTCAGGAGCTCGGGCTCGAGCTGTGTCAGACAGAACATTCGTGGAGAGTTCGGCCTAAGATATTGGGGTGCTTTTGAGAGCTGTGCAACTGGATCCTCATGGGGGATTTTTGCACAGACCCTTTTTTCACTTCTTCTATCTGGTGAGCAGGCAGATGGCTGCATTACGGCTCCAGAATATCCAAGTTGGAGGGTTTGCAGGCGAGGAGTGTGAGGACAGAAGTATGAAAACATAAGCTACGGTTACGCTCAGTGCCGAGCACATGTCTATTCCAATGTACAGCAGTTGTTTCGAGATCTTCAGCACCTGGGCGAGGGGAAGATGTCTGCTCACGCTGGAGTTTGTATCCATGATGGCCAACAAATGGTGGGGAGGCCTCAAGAATTCTTGGAGGTTTTTCCAAGCTGAAGCTTGTGAGCTGCTCCAAACATCAAGGTGTCCTACTAAGGGACAGCAGAAGTCTTCTTACAGGGCTCCAGGGTCCCCCATATGGAAGATTCGATAGCAATGCTCTCTGAATGGAGGCCTGGGAAGCCAATCTCGTGTTACCATTGCAGCTGAGGAACAGGGTAAGCTTGAACCAATGACACTGATTCCAAGTTCCAAGTGATTTGCGTTGATGGAAGTTCTCAGTCTAACAGGTCCCAATGCTGCTTGGTGTCCAGGGAGACCTTAGAATGTGGTGGCGGCTCTCTGACCATTGAGGATTCTCTATCCTTAGGATTAGACCCAGTACCCAGGAGCCAGGTTTCCTTCTTGGGACAGGATGTGTGCTCTTGTATGGCTCACGGACCACAGGTTGGACCATATGCTTGAATTTCCAGAACAGACCTCTAGGAAGAGAGACCTCAAAACATAAGCTAGGGTTCTGATGAGGTTTTAGGGCCATGGAAGTTTCAATCTTCGGACTAAGTGCCATTGGCCTGCATGTCATCCTGGAGGTAGGTGCTGAGGCTGTGTCAGGCTGTGCACTTTTTCCAGAGTGGCCTATGATATTGGGGTGCAGTCAGGGGCCTTGCAGTTTTCTCCTAATCTGGACATTTTGGGAAACTGAGATGGGCAGGGTTTCCTCAGGAGAGCAGGGCCAGTGATGTCATGTGTTACTCGAGGCCCCATCCTGGAGGTCATGTGTGTCAGGACTTTGGGACCAAAGACTTTAGACACAACCTTGGATAAGAGATAGGAGTGAGGTGATGGCAGTCCGAAAATGAAGACCCTGAGGGAAGCTCCACGGGATTTGAAATTCAGGTGGCTGGGAGGGAGGAGCACAGGCTTTTCTGTCTGGATTTTGTGTCTAGGATGGCCACTAAATGGAGGGGTGACCTCATGTGTCCATGGGATATTATTCCATTCTGCTTGGCACCCAAGAGTTTGATTTCTTTTTGGGGAAGAGGAAAAGACTGTATTCCATCTCTGGGATCCTGTCCAAAGAGGGATTCCAGAGATGGGTTCTGGGTCCAGACACTGGGAAAACTTAACCAAAGCTTCGATTTGGGATCCTGGTCCAGATCCCAAGGGGGATATTTGGAAAGGGGTCTCATTCTTAGGGTCACAATGCCTATTTGTGCCCAGCTGCCCGTCCTGTGTAGGCATGGTCTCATGGACCATGCACCTGGTTCCCACTCAGGGTTGTACAGCCATCTCAACATTCAGTTTTCTGGCCATGGGGAAGGAGGAGCACTCTTTTGTGCTTCCGAGTCCCCTATGGGCAGGAATTTGAGCTAAGTCTGGGACAGGTACCTGAATATCCAGGTTGCTTCAAGATGATGGCCTCGGGCCAAGGTTGGACCCACCTGGAGGATATGGGGCCCACTATCTGGGTGGCTGACAGGAGGTCGGGGATCAGGCGGTGTCAGATAGACAATTTATGCAGAGGTCGGTCTATTATATTGGGGTGCCATTGAGGGCCGTGCAGGAGGATCCTCATGTGGGTTTCTACGAAGACCCATAGGGCACTTCTTTCTGGTGGGCAGGCAGAAAGCTGCACTGTGGCTTCAGAATTCCCAATATGAAGGGCTTGTAGGCGAGGAGTGTGAAGACAGAAGTCTGAAAACACAAGCCACGGATAAGCTCAGTGCCGACCACAGGACCATTCCATTGTGCAGTGGTTGTTTCGAGATTTCCAGCACCTGAGTATGGGCGAGGGTCAGATGTATGCTCACGCTGGGTTTGCATCCATGATGGTCAACGAATTGTGGGGTGGCCTCAAGAATTCTTGGAGATTTTCCCAAGCAGGACCTTGTGAGCTGCTCCAAACAGCAAGGTGTCCTACTGTGGGACGGCGGAAGTCCGCTTACAAGGCTCCAGGGTCCCCCATATAGAAAGATTCGACAGCAGAGGTCTCTGAATGGGGGCCTGGGAAGTCTTCCTTGCATGACCATTGCAGCTGAGGAACATTGCAGGCTTGATCTGCTGGTTTTTGTTCAAATTTCCAAGTGATCTAAGTTGACGGATGTTCTCAGTCTAATGAGTCACAATGCTGCTTGGTGTCCAGGGAGACCTTAGAATGTGGTGGTGAGGGTGCCTGGGTGGCTCAATGGGCTAAGCCGCTGCCTTCGGCTCAGGTCATGATCTCAGGGTCCTGGGATTGAGTCCCGCATCGGGCTCTCTGCTCAGCAGGGAGCCTGCTTCTACCTCTCTCTCTCTCTGCCTTCCTCTATGCCTACTTGTGATCTCTCTCTGTCAAATAAATAAATAAAATCTATATAAAAAAAAGAATGTGGTTGTGGGTCTGTGGCCATGCAGGATTCTCCTACCTGAGGGTTAGACCCAGTTCCCAGGAGCCAGGTTCCCTTCTCGGGACAGGAGGGGTTCTCTTGTATGGCTCAGGGACCACATGTCGGATCATATGTTGGATTTCAAGACCAGGCCTCTGGGCACAGAGGCCTGAATATCTAGGCTAGGGTTCTTATGAGGTTGTAGGGGCATGTCATCCTCAACCTTCGGACTTAGGGACTTTGACCTGTGAGTCTTCCTGGAGGTAGATGCTCAGGCTGTGTCAGACTGTGCATTTTTTCCAGAGTGGCCTATGAAATTGGGGTGGGCTCAGGGGCCTTGCAGGCTTTTCCTAATCTGGAGGGTTTGTGCAACTGAGACGGCAGAATTTCATCCAGAGATCAGGCCCAGTGATGTAGTGTGGTTCTGTCAGCCCCATCCTGCAGGGAATGTGGTTAAGGGCTCTGGGACCAAAGTCTTCAGACACAAAATTGTGTATCAATTAGGAGGGAGGTGATGGCAGCCCCGATCTGCAGACGCTGAGGGCAGCTCCTCAGGATTTGAAATTCGTGTGGCTGGGAGGCAGGAGCAAAGGCTTTTCTGTCTGGATTGTGTCTAGGATGGCCTTGGAATGGTGGGGTGTCCTCATGTGTCCATGGAATATTCTACCTCTCTGGGGATTCTGCCCAGCACCCAAGAGTTTGGTGTCTCACTGGGAAGGAGAGAGCGTGGTTTACTGTTTCAGTGTTTCCGTCAACACAGGGATTCCAGAGATGGGTTATAGGTCCCTGTGCCTGGATAACCCTACAAAGGCTTAGTATTTGGGCCTAGAGGCTTGACTGCCTGGCTCTGTGGGGCTTTGGTTCAGCTCCCATGGAGACTTGTTGGAAATGGGTCTCAGGGTAAGGGTCACAATGCCTGTTTTTGCCCAGATGCCCATCCTGAGTGGGCATTGGCTCTTGTTCCATGCACCTGGATCCCAATATGAGGGTTGGACCACCATATCAACATTTAATTTTCCTTCTATGAGGAAGGAGGAGTACTCTTTTGTGCTTCGATTCCCCCATGCACAGTAATTTGAGCTATGTTCTGGGACTGGTACGTGAATAACCAGGTTGGTTTGAGATGAAGGACTCAGGTCAAGGCAGGTCACACCTGCCAGATATGGGTCCCGCTATCTAGGTGGCTACCAGGAGGTCGGGGCTCGAGCTGTGTCAGACAAAGCATTAGTTCACAAGGTGGCCTATGATATTGTGGTGCTATAGAGGGCTGTGCTGGTGGAACCTTATATGGAGTTTCACGCAGACCCATAGGGCACCTCTTTTTTCTGGTGGGCAGGCAGAAGGCATTGTGGCTCCCAAATTCCCAATATGGGGGACTTGAATGCGAGGAGTGTGAGAACAGAAGGCAGAAAACACAATCTATGCTTAATCTCAGTGCCGAGAACATGGCCGTTCCAATGTGCAGTGGTTTTTTCGAGATCTCCAGCATCTGAGTACAGGCGAGGGTCAGATGTCTGCTCATGATAGAGTTTGTATCTATCGTGGCCAACAAATGAAATATCCAGCACCTGAGTAAAGGTGGATTTCAGATGTTTACGCACACTGGAGTTTGTATCTCTGATGACCGAATGGAGGAGTGGCATCAAGAGGCTGATGCATGTGAGATGCTCCAAACAGCAAGGTTGTTTTTTCTACTGGACAGTTAGAGTCTGGTATGTTTTCTGCAGGGCCCCCCATGTGAAAAGTATGGGTAGCAGAGCCCTTCCACATGGATGCCTGGAAAGCACACCTCCATTGACCAATGCAGCTGAGGAACATGCAGGTTCTTTACGGTGCTTCTGGGGCGAAGCACCAAGGTCTTGAGTTGACATGGAATCTCTTGAAGATGGGTTACAATGCTGGTTTTTTTTACCAGGTAGATCTTAGAATGTGTTGGTGGCTAAGGTGCCTGCAAGATTCTCCTACCCTGAGGGTTTAACACAGGTCGAAGAGCACGGTTACCTTCTGGGGACAGGAGATGTAGTGTTTTGTGGCTCAGGGACCACATGCCATATCATAAGTTCCTATTCAAGAACAGGCCTCTGAAGACAGATGCCCGACAACCTAATCTAGGGTTCCAATGAGTCCCAGGGGCATGAGAGGTTCAATCTTCAGACTTAGGAAAGTTGACTTGGGTGTCTGCCAGGATGTAGGTGATCAGGGAGTTTCAGACTGCGCACTTATGTCCAGAGTAACCTCCAATATTGGGGTGGCCACAGGGGCCTTGAATGTTTCAACCAACTCTGGAGGGTTTGGTTAACTGACATGCACAATTTCCATGGGGATGGCAAGCACAGTCCTGTGGTGTGGCTCCAGAGACTCCACCCTGGAGGGCATGTGAGCCATGGTTCTGGGAGGGAAGTCTGCAAACACAAACTCGGGTTAGGTTTAGTGGCTAGGTTATCGCAGGGCAATGTGTAGACCTGGAAGGCTACTCGTCAGGAACAGTAACTGGAATGACCCGAAGGTGGAAGCACAGGCTTTTATATCTGGATTGTGTGTCTAGGGTGACCTCAGAATGTAGCTGTGGCCTCATGGGTCCATGGGAGATTTTTCCTCTAAGGATACTGGCGGTTCCCAATATTTTGATGACTATTTGAGATGGGAAGACTGCTATTTTCGATCTTAGGTGTGCCCCAAAACAGGGATTCCAGAGATGGGCTCTGGGTCTAGGCGCCTGGAAAATCCCACCAAGGGTTGGGATTTGGGCTTATGGGCAGACCAGGCCTGCAATGCAGGATCTTGGTGGTGCAACTGAGAGGGCTTGTTTGGAAGCATGCTCAGGCTGAGCATTACAATGCCTGTTTTTGCCCAGGGTGGCCCTCAGGAGTGGGCGTGGTCCCATTGTCCATTTTCTGGCTCCCACACTGAGGGATGGACACACATTCCAATGGCCAGGTTTCCAGCCATGGGAAAGGAGGAAATATCTATTGTGCTTCATGTTCCCCCATAGGCAGGGATTACAGCAAAGGTCTGGGGACAGATGCCTGAATACCAAGGATGCATAGAGATGACAGATTTGGGCCATGGCCGTTCTCACATGCTGGATATGGGCCCCGCTCTCTGGGTGGCTGACACGAGGTCTGGGCTCAGGCTGTGTCAGACACAGCACTAGTGGCCAAAGAAGTCTATATATTGGGGTTCTCTCCAGGGCCGAGTAAATTGATCCTCATGTAGGGTTTCTGGCCAGACTCACGAAGCACTTCTTTCTGTGGGGCAGGCAGAATGCTGCCTTATGGATCCAGAATTCCCTATCAAGAGGGTTTGGGGACAAATAGGGTGAGAATGCAATTGTAAACACCAGCTATGCTTAAATTGAGTGCCAAGCGGAAGTCAGTTTCAATGTGCAGCAGCTTATACGAGATATCCAGCACCTGAGTAAGGGCAGATGTCAGATATTTGCTCACACTGGAGTTTGTGTCTAGGATGACGACTAATGGAGGGGTGGCTTCAGGAGGCAATGGAGGATTACCCACGATTAAGATTGTGAGATGCTCCAAACAACAAGGTTTCCTTCTAATGGACAGGAGGAGTCTGTTTTTTTTTCCTCCAGGGTCCCTCAAGTGGAAGTTTGCGTAGCAGAGCCCTCCCGCATGGATGACTGGAAAGCACACGTCCAATGACCATTGCAGCTGAGGAACATGACAGGTTCGTTTTGGTGGTTCTGGTGCCAAGTACCAAGGCCTTGAGTTGACTTGGAATCTCTTACAGATGTGTCCCAAAACTGGTTTGTTACAAGGGAGTTCTTAGAATGTATTGGTGGCTATGGGCCACGCTGAGGGTTTGGCACAGTTCGATGTGCACAGTTTCCATCTTGGGAGAGGAGATGTTCTGTTTTGTGGCTCAGGGTACATATGTTGTATCCTGACTTGGTATTCAAGAACAGGCCTCTGAGGATTGATGCTTGCAACCTAATCTAGAGATCCAATGATGTCCTTGGTGCCCATCAGGTTCAATTTTCTTACTAAGGACCATTGATATGGTTGTCTGACTGGATGTAGGTGATCAGGGTGTTTCAGACTGTGCATTTGCATCCAGAGCCACTTCCAATATTGGGGTGGGCTCAGGGGCCTTGCAGGTTTCTCCTAACTTGGAGGCTTTGGGGAACTGTGATGGGCACAGTTTCCTTGGGGATGGCAGGCCCAGTCCTGTGGTAAGGCTTCAGAGACCACCTCCTTGAGGATATGAGAGCCATGGTTTTGGGAGGGAAGTCTGCAAACACAAATTTGGGTCAGGGATAGTGGCAAGGTGATTGCAGGTCCAATGCATAGACCTAGAAGGCATCACGTCAGGAACTGTAATTAGGGTGACTGAAAGCTGGTAGCACAGGCATTTCTATCTGGATTGTGTGTCCAGGATGGGCTCTGAATGTAGACGTGGTCTCATGGTTCAATGGGAGACTTTTCCTCTCTAAGGATCCTGGTGGATCTCCATAGATTGGTGGTTTTTTAGAGAAGAAAAGAGTGCTCTTTTCCATCTTAGGGGTGCTCCAAAACAGGAAAGAATGCTGTTTTCCAACTTAGGCTTATGCCAAAACAGGGATTCCAGAGACGGGCTCTGGGTCTGGGTGCCCGGATATCCCACCAAGTGTTAGGATTTGGGCCTAGGGGCATTCCAGGCCTGCAATGCAGGATCCTAATGGTGTAACAGAGAGGGCTTGTTTGAAAGCATGCTCAGGCTGAAGGTCATCATGCCTCTTTGTGCCCAGGGGGGCCCTCAGGAGAGGGCGTAGTCTCATTGGCCATATAGCTGGATCCCACTTTGAGGGTTGGACACCCATTGCAACAGCCAGGCTTCCTGCAATGGAAAGAGGAGTTCTCTATTGTGCTTCAGGTTCCCCCATTGGCAGGGTTACAGGAAAGGTCTGTGGAAAGTTGCCTTAATACCAAGGATGTGTACAGATGACAGGCTAAGAATTCCCAGGTAACAAAACAGCATTGTTACCCATGTTCATGACATTCCATGTAAAAATAAGCCCTTAGTACTTCGCCCCAGAGCCACCAGAATGAACTTGCCATGTTCCTAAGCTGCAATGGTCAGTGGAGGTGTGGTTTCCCGGCAATCATACGGGGGTGCTCTGCTACACAAACTTTGCAATTGGCGGGGACCCTTGAGACAAAAAAACAGAATGTCCCTGTCCGGTAGAAGGAAACCTTCTGTTTGGAGCATCTCACAAGCCCCAGCGTGGGAAATCCTCCATTTCCTCTTGAAGCCACCACTCCATTTGTCAGTCATCATAGACACAAACTCCAGCATGAGCAAACATCTGACATCCGCCCTTACTCAGGTGATGGATTTCAATTCGATCGCTGCACACTGGAATTGCCTTTAGTTTGACTGAATTAAGCCATAGCTTGGGTTTACAATTCCATCCTCAGTCTACTGGTCCACAAGCCCTATTGTGAGGGAATTCTGGAGCTACAACACAATATTCTGCCTTCCCCATAGAAAGAAAAAGGGCCTGGAGAGTCTGCCCAGAAACTCCATATGATGGTCAATCTTCTCGGTGCTAGACGGAACCCTGATTCATAGGCTGCCCTGGGCACTAGTGCTGTGTCTGACATAGCCGGAGCCAGGACCTAGTGTCAGCCACGGAGAGATCAGGGCCCATATCCAGCATGTGAGACCAGCTATGGCCCAAGTCTGTCTTCTCTTCTATTCTTGGTATTCAGGCATCTGTACCCACACCTTTGCTGAAATCCTTGCCATTGGGGGAACCTGAAGCACAATAGAGAACTCCTCCTTCCCCATGGAAGGTATTCTGACAGTTGGGATAGTTGCTCAACCCTCAAAGTGGAAGGCAGCTCCATGGCCAAGGAGACCATGTGCACTCATGATGGCTTCCCCGGGCACAAGCAGGCATTGTGACCTCAGCCTGAGCATGCTTTCAACCAAACGCTCTCAATTGCATCTCTGGGACCCTGAATTGCAGGCCTAGTACACACCTAGGCCCAAATCCTAACCCTGGTGGGATTTTACAGGGGCCCAGACACAGGGCCCATCTCTGGAATCCCTATTTTGGGGGACCCTTAAGATGGAAAACAGCACTCTTCCCTTCCCCGAGATAGTCACCAAACTCATGGTAGCCACCAGGATCCTTGAGTGGAAAAATCTGCCATAGACCCATGAGAACACACCTGCATTCCGAGGCCATCCTGGACATACAATCCAGATACATATCATGTGCTATCACCTTTGAGTCATCGGATTTACAGTTCCTGACGAGCTGCCTTCCAGGTCTATGCATTGGGCCTGCAATCACCTTGCCATTAACCTAAACTGAGTTTGTGTTTGCAGACTTCCTTCCTAAAACCATGGCTCACATGACCTCCAGGTTCTGGCATCTGAAGCCACACCACAAGACTGTGCCTGAGATCCTCAAGGAAACTGTGCCCATCACTTTTGCCCGATACCTTTAGATTAGGAGAAACCTGCAAGGCCCCTGAGCGAAGCCAAATAATGGAGGCCGCTCTGGGCACAAATGCACAGTCTGAGACACCCTGATCACCTCCATACAGGCAGACACCCAAGTCAATGCTCCTGAGTCAGAAGATTGAACCTGACATGCCCCGAGGACTTCATTGGCACACTAGATTAGGTTTACAGGTATCTGTCGTCAGAGGCCTGCTCTGGAATATCAACTTATGATAAAATATATAGTCCCTGAGCCACAGAACAGAATATGTTCTCCCCAAAAAGGAAGCCATGCTCCTGGAATTGTGTCATACCCTAAGGGTATTTGGATCCTGAATGGCCCCTTAGCAACCAGCACATTCTATGATATTCCTGGTAACAAACCATCATTGTGCCCCATCTTCATGAGACTCCATGTCAACTCAAGGTCTCGATATATTGCCCCAGAGCCACCAGAATGCACCTGCCATGTTCCTCAGCTGCAATGGTCAATGGAGGGGTGATTTCCAGGCATCCCTGTGGGGTTCTCCGCTACAAAACTTTCCACATGGAGAAACCAGAGAAAACAAACCAGACTTCTCCTGTCCGGTAGAAAGAAACTTTGCTATTTGGAGCATCTCACAAGCCCCAGCATGGGAAATCCTCCATGGTCTCTTGACGCCACCCTTCCATTTGTGGGTAATCACAGACACAAACTCCAGTGTGAGCAAACATCTGACATCCACCCTTACTCAGGTGCTGGATATTCGAAACGGCAGCTGCACACTGGAACTGCCTTTTGCTTTTCACTGAACTTAACCATAGCTTTGTATTACTATTCTATCCTCACCACACTGGTCCACAATATCTCTTGATAGGGAATTCTGGGGCCACAACGCAGAATTCTGCCTTCCACATAGAAAGAAGAAGGACCTGTTGAGTCTGCCCAGAAACTGCACATGAGGATCAATCTACTCAGACCACGAGGCAACCCTGATTAATAGATTTCCCTGACCACTAGTGCTGTGTCTGACAGAGTCTAAGCCCCGACCTCGTTTCAGCCACCCAGAGGTGAGGGCCCATATTTAGCATGAGAGATCGGCAATGGCCCTGGGCCATCATCTGTACCCATCCTTGGTATCCAGTCATCTGTCCCCCAAACTTTGCTGGAATTCCTGCCAATGGCGAACCTGAAACACAATAGAGAACACCTCCTTCCCCATGGCAGGAATATTGGCTGTTGGGATGGTTGTCCAACCCTCAGCGTGGGAGCCAGCTGCATGGCCAAGGAGACCATGCCCACTCCTGAGGGCCGACATGGGCACAGGCAGGCATGGTGATCCTCAGCCTGAGCATGTTTTCAAACAAACACTCTCAGTTGCTCCTCCATTACCAGCATTGCAGGCCTGGTATGCCCCTAGGCCCAAATCCTAACCCTTGGTGGGATTTTCCAGGTGCCCAGACCCAGAGTCCGTCTCAGAATCCCTGTTTGGGGCACCCTTAAGATGGAAAACAGCACTCTTCCCTTCCCTGAGAAAGGCACCAAACTATTGGGAGCCGCCAGGATCCTTAGAGAGAAAAAATCTCCCATGGACCCATGAAAACAAACCTGCATTCCGAGGCCATCCTGTCCACACAATCCAGGGAGAAAAGTCTTTGCTACCGCCTTCGAGTCATCCTATTTACATTTCCTGACGAGCTGCCCTCCATGTCTATGCATTGGGCCTGTGATCATCTCGACACTAACCCTAACCCCAGTTTGTGTTTGCCGACTTCTCTCCCAAAACCATGGCTTACATGCCCACCAAGATGTGGTCCCTCAAGCCACATCACAGGAAAGTTCCTGCCATCCCCAAGAAAACAGTGCCCATCAGGTTGTCCAAACCCTCCAGATTAGGAGAAACCTGCCAGGCCCCTGAACCCACCCCAATATTGGCGGTTGCTCTGGATGCAAACGTGCAGTCTGAACCACCCTGAGCACCTCCATCGAGGCAGAAAGCCAAGTCAATGGTTCTGAGTCAGATGATTGAACCTGACATGCCCCTAGGACTTCACTGGAACCCTAGATTGGGTCTTCAGACATCTGTTCTCAGAGTCCTGTTCTGGAATACCAAGTTATGATACAACATGTGGTCCCTGATTCCCACAACAGAACATCTCCTGTCTCCAGAAGGAAAATGTGCTCTTGGATCTACGTCCAACTTTCAGGGTAGATGGATCCTGCATGACCCATTAGCCCCAGCAGCTTCTATGATCTCCCTGGTAACAAACCAGCATTGTGACCCAACTTCCTGAGACTTGATGCCAACTCAAGGTGTTGGTACTTTGCCCAAGAGCCATGAAACGAATCTGCCATGTTCCTCAGGTACAAAGGTCAATGGACGTGTGCTTTCTAGGCATCCAAGAGGTAGTTCTCTGCTACACAAAAATTCCACATAGGGAACCCTAGAGCAAACAAATAAGACTGCTCCTGTCAGGTTGAAGGAAACCTTGGTTGTTTGGAGCATCTCACAAGCCCCAGCCTGGGAAGTCCTCCACATTCTCTTGATGCCAACCCTCCATTTGTTAGTCATCATAGACACAAATTCCAGCATGAGCAAACATCTGACATCTGCTCTTACTCAGGTGCTGGATATTCGAATCAGTCACGCACACTGGAAATACCTTTCACTTGACACTGTATTCTTGCATAGTTTGGGTTTACAATTCCATCCTCACCCTACTGGACTGCAAGTCCTCTTGAGAGGGAATTAGGGAGACAAAACGCAACATTCTGCCTTCCCCATAGAAAGAAGAAGGGCCTGGTGAGTCTGCCCAGAAACTCCCCATGAAGATCAATCTACTTGGCCCTCGAGGGAACCCCGATTTATATTTTGCGCTGGCCACTAGCGCTGTGTCTGAGAGAGCCTGAGCCCCAACCTCGTGCCAGCCACCCAGAGTGTGGGGCCCTTATCCAGCATGTGGGACTGGCCATGGCCCAGTCATCTCTACCCATCCTTGGTATTCCGGCAACTATCCCAGATCTTTGCTGGAATCCCTACCAGTGGGGGAACCTGAAGCACAATTGAGAACTCCTCCTTCCCCATGGCAGGAAGCCTGGCTGTTGCTATGGGTGCCCAACCCTCAGAATTAGAACCAGGTGCATGGCCAATGAGACAACGCCCAATCATAAGGGCCGCCTGGGCCAAAGCAGGCATTGTGTCCCTCAACCTTAGCATGCATTCAAACAAATGCTCTCAGTTGTTTCTGCAGTGTCCCGCATCGCAGGCCTGGTATGCCCTTAGGACCAAATCCTAACACTTCGTGGGATTTTCCATGCCAACATAACCAGAGCCCGTCTCTGGAATCTCTGTTTTGAAGCACCCCTATGATGGAAAACAGCAATCTTCCCTCCCCTGAGAAAACTATTAGGAGCTGCCAGGATGCGTAGAGAAGAAAAATCTCCCAGAGCTCCATAAGACCACACCTTCATTCCGAGGCCATCCTGGACACACAATCCAGATACAAGAGACTGTGCTACCACCTTCGAATCACCTGGTTTACAGTTCCAGACGAGCTGCCCTACAGACCTACGCATTGGGCCTGTGATCACCTCGCCATTAACCCTACCCCAAGTTTGTGTTTGCAGACTTCTTTCCCAAAACCATGGCTCACATGCCCTCTATGATGGGTCTCTGTAGCCACACCACAGGAAAGATCCTGCTATCCCCAATGAAACTGTGTCCATCACAGTTGCCCAAACCCTCCAGATTAGGAGAGACCTGCAAGTCCCCTGAGCCCATTCCTATATTGGAGGCCACTCTGGACACAAATGCACAGTGTGCAACACCCTGATCACCTCCATCCAGGAAGACACCCAAGTCAATGGTCCTGAGTCAGAAGATTGGTCCCTGAACCCCACAATAGAATATCTCCTGTCCCCAGATGGAATTCGTGCTCTTCAACTTGTGTCAAGGGTCGGGGTATATGAATTATGCACAGCCCCTTAGCCCCCAGCACATTCTAAGATCTCTCTGGTAACAAACAGCATTGTGATCCATCTTCATGAGATTCCATGTCACTTCAAGTCCTTGGTAATTCGCCCCAGAGCCACCAGAATTTAACCTGCCATGTTCCTCACCTGATATGGTCAGTGGAGGTGTGCTTTCCAGGCATCCATGTGGGAGTGCTCTTCTACTTATTCTTTCCACATGTGGGACCCTGGAGCAAACAAACCAGACTGCCACTGACCAGTAGAAGGGAACCCTCTGTTTGGAGCATCTCAGAAGCACCAGCAGGAGAAATCCTCCATGGCCCTTGACACAACCCCTCCATTTGTCAGTCATCATAGACAAAAACTCCAGCATGAGAAAACATCTGAAATCTGCCGTTATTTAGATTCTGCACTTTCTCTTCCACCACTGCACACTAGAACTGCGTTTCACTTGACACTGAATTTATCCATAGCTTGGGTTTAGAATTCCATCCTCAGCCTCCTGGTCTGCAAGCCCTCTAGAGAGGGAATTTGGAGCCACAAGGCAACATTCTCCATTCCCACTAGAAAGAAATAGGGCCTGGTGAATCTTCCCAGAAACTCCACATGAGGTTCAATCTACTTGGCACTCGATGGAACCTTGATTTATAGGCTGTCCTGGGCACTAGTACTAGTACTAGTACTAGTACTGTGTCTGACAGAGCCTGAGCCAAGACCTAGTTTCAGGCACCCAGAGATATGAGCCCATATCCAGCATGTGAGATTGGCCAGGGCCCAAGTCCATCATCTCTACCCATCCTTGGTATTCAGGCACCTGTCCCCAGACCTTTTATGTAATCCCTACCAATGGGGTAACCTAAAGCACAATAGAGAACTCCTCCTTCCCCATGGTAGGAATCCTGGCTGTTGATATGAGTGTCCAAACCTCAAAGTGGGAGCCAGCTGCATGGCCAAGGAGACAATGCCCACTCATGAGGGCTGCCCTGGGCACAAGTAGCCATTGTAACCCTCAGCTTGATGAAGCCTTCAAAAAAATGCTCTTAGTTGCACCTCCAGGATCCTGCATTGCAGGCCTGATATGCCCTTAAGCCCAAATCCTAACACATCGTGGGATGTTCCATGTGCACATACCCAGAGCCCGTCACTGGAATCCCTGTTTTGAGGCACCCCTAAGATGGAAAACAGCACTCTTCACTTCCCTGAGAAAGCCACCAAACTAATGGGATCCCCCAGGATCCTTGAGAAGAAGAATCTCCCATGGTCCCATGAGTCCACACCTGTATTCCGAGTCCAGCGTGGATATGCTATCCAGATACAAGAGACTGTGCTACTGGCTTCGAGTCACCTGATTTACAGTTCCTGACGTGCTGCCCTCCAGATCTTTGGATTGGGACTGTGAACACCTCTCCATTAACCTTATCCCGAGTTTGTGTTTGCAGATCTCTCTCTAAAAACAATAGCTCACATGTCCTCCAGGATGGGGCCCCTAGAGTCACACCACAAGACTGTGCTTGCCATCCCCAAGGAAACTGGGCCCATCACAGTTGCCCAAACCCTCCTGATTAGGAGAAACCCGGAAGGCTCCTGAGCACATCCCAATATTGGAGGCTGCTCTGGATGCAAATGCACAGTCTGAAACACCCTGATCACCTCCATCCAGGCAGACACCCAAATCAATGGTCCTGAGTCAGATAATTGAACCTGACATGGCCCTAGGACCTCATTGGAAGAGGGATTAACTTTTCAGGCACCTGTCCTCAGAGGCCTCTTCTGGAATACCAACTTATGATACAAATTATGGCCCCTGAGCCCCAGGGTGGGAAATCCTCCATGGCCTCTTGACGCCACCTCTCCATTTGTTGGTCATCGTAGACACAAACTCCAGCCTGAGCAAACATCTGACATCCGCCCATATTCAGGCGCTGATATTGGAATCAGCTGCTGCACACTGGAACTGCCTTTCGCTTTGCAATGAATTTAAGCCTAGCTTCAGACTACAATTTCATCCTCACCCTACTGGTCTGCCATATCTCTTGATAGGGAATTCTGGAGCCACAATGCAACATTCTGCCTTCTTCATAGATAGAAGGACCTGGTGAGTCTGCCCATAAACTGCACATGAAGATCAATATACTCAGCCCAGGAGGGAACCCCTATTTATAGTTTGCCCTAGCCACTAGTGCTGTGTTTGACAGAGCCTGAGCCCCTACCTCGTGTCAGCAACCCAGAGGGTGGGGCCCACATTAACCATGTGAGACCGGCCATGGCCCAGGGCTGTCATTACTACCCATCCTTGGTATTCAGGCATCTGTCCCCTAGATCTTAGCTGGAATCCCTACCAATGGGGGGACCTGAAGCACAATAGAGAATTCATCCTTCGCCATGGCAGGAATCCTGGCTTTTGGATGGGTGTCCAACCCTAGGAATGGGAACTGGCTGCATGGCTGAGTAGACATCGCCCAATCCTGATGGCCTCCGGGGCACAAGCAGGCATTGGGACCCTCAGCTTGACCATACTTTCAAACAAACGCTCTCAGTTGCACCTCCAGGATCCCGCATTGCAGGCCTGGTATGGCCCTAGGCCTAAATATTAACCCTTGGTGAGATTTTCCAAGCACTTAGACCCAGAGCTCATCTCTGGAATGCCTGTTTTGGGGCACGCTTAAGCTGGAAAACAGTACTCATCCCTTCCCGGAGAAATCCAACAAACTATTGAGAACCGCCAGGATCCTTGAGAGGAGAAATCTCCCATGGACCCTTGAGACAACACCTGCAATAAAGGCCATTCTGGAAATTAAATCCAGATACAATTACCTGTGCTACCACCTTTGAGTTACGTGATTTACAGTTCCAGACTTGCTGCCCTCCTGGTCTATGGATTGGGACTATGATCACCTTGCCACTAACCCTAACCTAAGTTTGTGTTTGCAGACTTCTCTCTCAAAATCATGGCGCACATGTCCTCCAGGATGGGGTCTCTGGAGTCACACCACAGGACAGTTCCTGCAATCCCCAAGGAAACTGCCCATCACAGTTGTCCAAAAACCCCATATATGGAGAAACCTGCAAGGAACCTGAGCCAACCCTAGTATTGGATGCCACTCTGGACACAAATAAACAGTCTGAAACACCCTCATCACCTGCATCCAGTCAGACACCAGAGTCAATGATCCTGAGTCAGAAGATTGAATGACATTCCCCTAGGGCCTCATTCAAACCCTTTATTAGGTTTTCAGGCTTCTGTCCTCAGGGACCTGTTCTGGATTACCAATTTATGATACAACATATGGCCGCTGAGCCCCACAACAGAATATCTCCTGCCCCCAGAAGCAATCCAGGCTCTTGGGCCTGTGTCAAATCCTCAGGCTAGATGAATCCTGCATGGCCCATTAACCACCAGCACATTCTAAGATCTCCCTGGTAACAAACCAACATTTTGACCCATCTTCATGAGGTTCCATGTCCAATCCAGTCTTTATTTCTTCGCCTCAAAGCCACCAGATGCCATGTTCCTTCGCTGTCATGGTCAATGAAGGTGTGCTTTCCAGTCACCCATGTGGGAGATCTATGTTATCCGAACTTTCGACATGGGGAACCATGGAGGAAACAAATCAGACTGCCCCTGTCTGGTAGAAGGAAACCTTGCTGTTTGGAGCATCTCAAAAACACCAGATTGGGAAATCCTCCATAACCTCTTGACGCCACCCCTCCATTTTTGTGTCATCATAGACACAAACTCCAGCATGAGCAAATATCTGACATCCACCCTCACTCAAGTGCAGAATATTGGATTCAAACATTGCACACTGGAAACTTCTTTCGCTTGATACAGAATGTAACCATAGCTTAGGTTTACAATTCCATCCTCACCCTCCTGGTCCACAAGCCCTCTTGATAGTGAATTCTAGAGCCACAAAACAGCATTCTGCCTTCCCCTTACAAACAAGAAGGGCCTGGTGAGTCTGCCCAGAAACCATACATGAGGATCAATCTGCTCGGCACTCGAGGGAACCCCAATTTATAGGCTGCCCTGGGCACTAGTGCTGTGTCTGACAGAGCCTGAGCCAAGACCTAGTGTCAGCCACCCAGTGATCGGGGCCCATATCCACGATTTGATACTGGCCATGGCCCATGTCCATCATCTTTACCCATCCTTGGTATTCAGGCCTCTGTCCCCAGACCTTTGCTGGAATCCCCGCTAATGGGGGAACCTGAAGCAATATAGAGAACTCCTCTTTCCCCATGGCAGGATTCTGGCTGTTGGGATGGTTGTCCAACCCTCAAAGTGGGAGTCAGCTGCATGGCCAATGTGACCACGCCCACTCATGAGGGCCACCTGGGCATAAGCAAGTATTGTGACCCTCAGCCTGAGAATGATTTCAAACAAGACCTCTCAGTTGCACCTCCAGGATCCTGCATGCAGGCCTGGTAAGCCACTAGGCCCAAATCTTAACACTTGGTGGGATTTTCCAGGGGACCAAACCCAGAGTCCGTCTCTGGAATCCATATTTTGGGGCACCCCTAACATGAAAAACAGCACTCTTCCCTTCCCCGAAAAAGCCACCAACTATTGGGAGCCACCAGGATCCTTAGAGAGGAAAAATCTCCCATGGACCCATGAGGCCACAACTGCATTCTGAGGCCATCCTGCACACAATACAGAGAAAAAAGCCTGTGATTCTGCCTTTGAGTCACCCGATTAACAGTTCCTGAAGAGCTGCCATCCATGTCTATGCATTGGGCCTGTGATAACCTTGCCACTAACCCTAACCCAAGTTTGTGTTTTCAGACTTCCCTCCCAAAACCATGGCTCACATGCCCTCCAGTTTGTGATAACTGGAGCCACACCACGGGATTGTACCTGTCTTCCCAAAGGAAACTGTGATTGTCACTATTAAACAAACACTCTAGATTAGGAGAAACCTGCAAGTCCCCTAAGCCCAGCCCAATATTGGAGGCCACTCTGGACGCAAATGCACAGTCTGACACACCATATCATCTACATCCAGGCTGATATCCAAGTCAATGGTCCTCAGACAGAAGATTGAACCTGACATGCTCCTAGGATTCACTGGAACACTAGAATAGGTTTTCAGGTATCTGTACTCAGAAGGCTGTTCTGCATATCAATGTATGATACAATATGGTCACTGAGCCACACAAAAGAACATCTGTCCTTAGAAGAAAGCTGTGCTCTGGACCTGTGTCAAACACTCTGGGTAGATGAATCCTTCAAGTCCCCCTGGCAACCAGCACATTCTATGATCTCCCTGACAAAATACCAGCATTGTGACCCATCTTCATGAGACTCCATGACAACTCCAGCCCTTGGTACTTCGGCCCAGAGCCACCAGAATGAAACTGCCATGTTCCTCTGCTGCCATGGTCAATGTAGGTGTACTTTCCAGGCATCCAGCGGGAGTGCTCTGATACCAACTTTCCACATGGTGAACCCTGGAGGAAACAAACCAGACTCCCCTGTACGGTAAAAGGAATCTTTTCTGTATGGAGTATCTCAAGCCTGAGGGTGGGTAATCCTCCATGGCCTCTTGAGGCCACCCATCCATTTGTTGGTCATCATAGACACTAACTCCAGCGTGAGCAATCAACTGACATCTGCACTTACTCAAGTGCTGGATATTTGAATCAGCTGCTACACACTGGAATTGCCTTATGCTTGGCACTGAATTTAAAAGTAGCTTGGCGGGACGCCTGGGTGGCTCAGTTGGTTAAACAGCTGCCTTCGGCTCAGGTCATGATCCCAGCGTCCTGGGATCGAGTCCCACATCAGGCTCCTTGCTCCGCAGGGAGCCTGCTTCTCCGTCTGACTCTGCCTTCCACTCTCTCTGCCTGTGCTTGCTCTCACTCGCTCTCTGACAAATAAATAAAATCTTGAAAAAAAAAAAGTAGCTTGGGTTTGCAATTCCATCCTCACCCTGGTGTTCAGTAAGCTCTCTTGATAGGGAATTCTGAAGCCACAACACAGCATTCTGCCTTCCCCATAGCAAGAAAAAACAGCCTGGAGAGACTGCCCAGAAACCCTACATGAGGATAAATCTACTCGACCCTCGAGTGAACCCCATTTATAGGTTTACCTGGCCACTAGCGCTGAGTCTGACAGAACCTCGTCTCTGACCTCGTGTCAGGACCCAGAGACTGGGCTCCAACTCCAGAATGTGAGACCAGCCATGTCCCAGGGCTGTCATCTCTACCCATTTTGATTCAGGCATCTGTCCCCAGACATTTGCTGAAATCCCTGCCAATGGGGGAACCAGAAGCACAATAGGGAAATCCTCCTTCCCCATGGCAGGAATGATGGCTCTTGGGATGGGTTTCCAGACCTCAGAGTGGTAGCCAGCTGAATGGCCAATGATAACCCGCCCACTCATGAGGGCCGCCCTGGACACAAGCAGGCATTGTGACCCCCAACATGAGCATGCTTTCAAACAAACACTCTCAGTTGCATTCCAGAATCCAAATTTGCAGGCCTGATATTCCCCTAAGCACAAATCCTAACACCTGGTGGGATTTTTCAGGGGACCAGAAACACAGCCTGTCTCTGGAATCCCTGTTTTGGGACAACCCTAAGATGTAAAATAGCACTCTCCCCTTCGCCAAGAAGCCACCATAGTATAGGGAGCCGCTAGGATCCTTGAGAGGAAAAATCTCCCATGGATCCATGAGACCACACCTGCATTCCGAGGCCATCCTGGACACAAAAGCCAGATACACAAGCCTGTGCTACCACCTTCAAGGCAACTAATTTATAGTTCCAGACGAGCTGCCCTCCAGGTCTATGCATTGGGCCTGCGATCACCTCACCGCTAACCTTAACCCGAGTTTGTGCTTACAGACTTCTATCCCGAAACCATGGCTCATATTTCCTCCAGGATGGGGTCTCTGGAGCCACACCAAAGGACTGTGCCTGCCATCCCCAAGGAAAATGTGTCCGTCACATTTGCCTAAAACTTCGAGATAAGGAGAAACCTGCAAGGCCCCTGAGCCCACCCCAATACTGGAGGCCCCTCTGGACACAAATGTGCATTCTGAAATACGCTGATCACCTGAATCCAGGCAGATACCCAAGTCAGTGTTTCTCAGTCAGAAGATTGAACCTGACATGCTCCTATGACCTCATTGTAACCCCTGATTAGGTTTTCAGGCATTTGTAATCAGAGACCTGTTCTGGAGTACCAACTTAAGATACAACATATGGTCCCTGATCCCCACAACAGAACATCTCCTTTCTCTAGATGGAAGCCGTGCTCTTGGAACTGTGTCAAACCCTCAGGGTAGATGAATCCTACTTGGCCCGTAGCCACCAGCAGAATCTAAGATCTCACTGGTAACAAGCCAGCATTGTGAGCGATCTTCATGAGATTCCATGTCAACTACAGGCCTTGGTACTTCACCCCAGAGCCTTCAGAAAGAACCTGCCATGTTCCTCAGCTGCAATGTTCAGTGGAAGTGTGCTTTCCAGGCATCCATGTGGGAGTGCTCTGCTACCCAAACTTTCCACATGGGGGACTCTCGAGCAAACAAATCTGACTGCCCTGTCCTGTAGAAGGAAACCTGGCTGTTTGGAGCATCTCACAAGCTCAAGTGTGGGAAATCCTCTATGACCTCTTTTCAACTCCTCTCCATTTGTCGGTCATTATAGACACAAACTCCAGCTTGAGCAAACATCTGACGTCTGCGCTTACTCAGGTGCTGGATATTCGAATCAGCTGCTGCACACTGGAAATGCCATTCGCTTGTCACTGAATTTATTCATAGCTTGGGTTTACAATTCCATCCTCACCCTACTGGTCCACAAGCCCTCATGATAGGGAATTCTGCAGCCACAACACAGCATTCTGCCTTCCCAATAGAAAGAAGAAGGGCCTGGTGAGTCTGCCCAGAAACTCCACATTATGATCAATCTAATTGTCCCTTGAGGGAACCCTGAATTATAGACAGCCCTGGCCCCTAGTGTTGTGTCTGACAGAGCCTAAGCCCCGACCTCGTGTCAGCCACCTAGAAGGCGGGGCCCATATCCCGCATGTTAGACTGGCCACGGAACAGAGCCGTCATCTTTACCCATCCTTGGTATTCAGGCATGTGTCCCCAGACCTTTCCTGGAATCCCTACCAATGAGGGAACCTGAATCACAATAGAGAAATCCTCATTCCCCATGGCAGGATTCCTGTAAGTTCGGAAGGGTGTCCAACACTCAGAGTGTTAGCCTACTGAATGGCCATTGAGACCACCCCCATTCCTGAGGGCCACCCTATGCAAAAGCTTGCATAGTGACCCTCAGCCTGAGCATGCTTTCAAACAAACGCTCTCAGTTGTATCTCCAGGACTTGCATTGGAGGCCTGGTAAGCCCCTATGCCCAAATCATAACCCTTGGTGGGTATTTCCAGGTGCCCAGAGCCAGAGCACTTCTCTGCAATCCCTGTTATGGGACACCCTTAATATGGAAAACAGAACTCTTTCCTCTCTGAGAAAGCCACCACATTATAAGGAGCCGCCAGGATACTTGAGAGGAAATATCACCCATGGACACCTGAGACCACACCTGCATTCTTAGTCCATCGTGGATACACAATCCAGATAAAAAAGCCTGTGCTACCTCCTTTGAGGCATGCGATTTACATTTCACACGGAGCTTATCTCCAGGAGTATGCATTGGGCCTACAATCACTTCGCCACTAAACCTAACCCGCATTTGTGTTTGCAGACTTCCCTCCGAAAACTATGGCTCTCATGCCCTCCAGCATGGGGTCTCTGGAGCCACACCACAGGACTGTGCCCACCATTGCCAAGGAAACTGTGCCCATCAAATTGCCCTATCTTTCCAGATTAGGAGAAACCTGCAAGGCCCCTGAGCCCACCCCAATACTGGTTGCCACTCTGTACACAAATGCACAGTCTGGAACACCCTGATCACCTACATCTAGGCAGACTTTGAAGTCAATGATACTGAGTCAGAGGATTGAACCTGACATTCCGTTAGGATTTTATTGGAACCCTAGATTAAATTTTCAGGCATCTATCCTCAGAGGCCTGTTCTGCAATACCAAATTATGATACATTTGGTCCGTTAGCCCCACATCAGAACATCTCTGGTCCGAGAAGGAAACCGTGCCCTTTGACCAGTGTCAAACCCTCAGGGTAGATGAATCCTACATGGTCCCTTAGCCACCAGCACACTGTAAGGTCTCCATGGTAACAAACCTGCATTATGACCCATCTTCATGAGACTTCATGTCAACTCCAGGCCTTGGTAATTCGCCCAAGAGCCACCAGAACGAATTGGCCATGTTTCTCAGCTGCAATTTTAATGGAGGTGTGCTTTTCAGGCATTCACGTGGGAGTGCTCTGCTACCCAAACTTTCCACATGGGGGACCCTGGAGCAAATAAACCAGACTCCCCCTGTGTGGTAGAAGGAAACTTTACTGTTTAAAGCATCTCACAAGCCCCAGCATGTGAAATCCTCCATGGCCTCTTGACGCCACCCCTCCATTCATCGGTCATCATAGACATAAACTCCAGCATGAGGAAATGTCTGACTTTCACCTTTACTCAGGTGCTGGATATCTGGAATCAGACACTGCACAATGGAACTGCCTTTTGCTGGCACTGAATTGAACCTTAGCTTGAGTTTACAATTCCATCCTCACCCTACTGGTCCCCAAGCCCGCTTGATAGGGAATTCTGGGGCCACAACGCAGCTTTTTGCCTTCCCCTTAGAAAGAAGAAGGGCATGGTGATTCTGCCCAGAAACTCTGCATGAGGATCAATCTGCTCAGCCCTTGAGGGATCACTGGTTCATACTCAGCCCTGACCACTAGTTCTGTTTCTGACAGAGCCTGAGTGCTCAATTCATGTCAGCTACTCAGAGAGTCAGGCATGTGAGACTGGCCATGTCTCAGGTCCCTCATCTCTACCCATCCTTGGTATTCAGGCATCTGTCCCCAGACATTTGCTAGAATACCTGCTAATGGGGGAACCTGAGGCACAATAGAGAATTCTTCCTTTTCCATGGCAGGAATCCTGGTAGTTGGGATGGGTGTCCTACATTAAAGTGGTAGCCAGCTGCATGGCCAAGGAGACAACTCCCACTCATAAGGGCTGCCCTAATCACATCAGGCATTGTGACACTCAGACTAGCATGCTTTCAAACAAACGCTCTCAGTTGTACCTCCAAGTCACACATTGTAGGCCTGGTACTCCCCTAGGCCCAAATCCTAATCCTGGTGGGATTTTCCAAGCACCCAGACTCACAGCCCTTCTCTGGAATCCCTTTTTAGGGAACATCTAAGATTGAAAACAGCACTCTTCCATTCAAACGAGAAAGCCACCATACTATTGGGAGCTTCCAGGATCTGTAGAGAGGAAAATACTCTCATGGAAACATTAGAACACACCTGCATTCCAAGGCTATCATGGACACACAATCCAGATACAAAAGCCAGTGCTAGTGCCTTCGAGGTACGTGATTTACAGTTCCTGACGATCTGCCCTCCAGGTCTATGCATTGGGCCTACGATCACCTCGCAACTCAACCTAATCCGAGTTTGTGATTGCAGACTTCTCTCCCAAAACCATGGCTTACATGCCCTCCACGATGGAGTCTCTGGAGCCACACCACAGGACTGTGCCTGCCACCCCCAAAGAAACCGTGCCCACAAATTTTCCTAAACCTTCAAGATTAGGAGAAACCTGCAAGGCCCCAGAACCCACCCCAATATTGGAGGCCACTCTGTACACAAAGGCACAGTCAGAAACACCCTGATTGCCTACATATAGGCAGACACCGAAGTCAATGGTCCTGAGTCTGATGATTGAACCTGAAATTCCCCTTGGACTTCATTGGAACCCTAGATGAAGTTTTTAGGCATCTGTCCTCAGAGGCCTGTTCTGGAATTCCAACTTATGATACAACATTTGGTCCGTGAGCCCCACAACAGAACATCTCCGATACCCAGAAAAAAAACGTGTTCTTCGACCAGTGTCAAACCATCAGGATAGACTAAACATACATGGCCCCTTAGCCACCAGCACATAGTAAGATTTCCGTGGTAACAAAACTGCATTGTGACCCAACTTCATTAGAATCCAGGCCTTGGTACTTTGCCCTAGAGCAACCAGAAAGAACCTGCCATGTTCCTTAGGTGCAATGGTCAATGTAGGTGTGCTTTCCAGTATCCACGTGCGAGTACTATGCTACCCAAACTTTGCACATGGGGGAACCTGGTGTAAACAAACCAGACCTCCCCTGTCCAGTAGAAGGAAACCTTATGTTTGGATCAACTCACAGGCCTCAGCGTGTAAACTGCTCCATGGCATCTTGATGCCACCACTCCATTGGTCAGTCATCATAGACACAAATTCCAGTCTAAGCAAACATCTGACATGCACCCTTATCCCGGTGCTGGATGTCTTGAATAAACCACTGCACATTGGATCTGCCTTCCTCTTGGCACTGAATTGAACCATAGCTTGTGTTTACAATTCCATCCTCACCTGACTGGTCCCTAAGCCCTCTTGATAGGGAAATCTGGGGCCACAACGCAGCATTCTGCCTTCCCCATCGAATGAAGAAATGCCTGGTGAGTCTGCCCTGAAAACCCACATGAGGATCAATCAGGTCGGCCCTCGAGTCAACACCGATTTATAGGCTGCCATGGCCACTAGTGCCGTGTCTGACAGAGCCTGAGCTCGACTGAGTTTCAGCCACTAGAGAGCAGGCCCCATATCTAGCATTTGGGATTGCCATGGCCCAAGTATGTCATCTCTACCCATCCTTGATATTCAGGCACCTGTCCCCAGACCTTGGCAGGGATCCCTGCCAATTAGGGAACTTGAAGCACAATAGAGAACTCTTCTTTCCCCATGGCAATAAACCTGGCTTTTGGGATGGGTGTTCTACCCTCAAAGGGGGAGCCAGTTACAACATCAATGACACCACACACACTCCTGAGGACTACCCTTGGCACAAACAGGCATTGTGACCCTCACCCTGAGCATGCTTTCAAAAAATCCCTCTCAGATTCACCACAATGATCCCTCATTTCAGGCCTGGTATGCCTGTAGGTTCAAATCATAAAACTTGGTGGGATTTTCGAGGTGCCCAGACCAGAGACCATCTCTGGAATTTTTGTTTTGGTGCACCCTTCAGATGGAAAACAGCACTCATCCCTTCCCCAAAAATGTCACCAAATTATGAGGAGCCACCAGGATCCATAGAGAGGCAATGTCTCCCATGGACCCATGAGAACACACCTGCATTCCGAGGCCATCCTGGACACACAATCCGGAGAGAAAAGCCTGTGCTACTGCCTTCTATTCACCCTAATTACAGTTCCAGATGAGCTGCTCTCAAGGTATATGCATTGGGCCTGTGATCACCTCGCCACTCACCCTAATTCAAATTTGTGTTTGCAGACTTATCTACCAAAACCATGGCACACATGCCCTCCAGGATGGGGTCTCTGGATCCACACTGCAGGACTGTCCCTGCCATCCACAAGGAAACTGTTTCCATCACAGTTGCCCAAACTGTCTAGATTAGGAGAAACCTACAAGGCCTCTGGGCCTACCCCAATTTCGGCGGCCGCTCTGAACACAAATGCACAGTCTGAAATACCCTGATCCCCTACATCCAGGAACACAGCCAAGTCAATGGTCCTGAGTCAGAATAATGAACCTAACATGCCCCTAGGACGTCATTGGAACCATTGATTCGGTTTTCAGACATGTGTCCTCAGAGGCCTGTTCTAGAATGCGAACTTATGATACAACATGTGGTGGCTGGGCCACACAACAGAACATCTCCTGTCCCCAGAAGGAAACCGTGCCCTACAATCTGTGCAAAATCCCAGAGTAGTAGATTCCTGCACAACTACTAAGCCACCAGCACATTCTAAGATCTACCTGGTAACAAACCAGCTGTGTGGCCCATCTGCAAGAGATTCCATGTCAAATCAAGGACTTGGTACTTTGCTACAGAGACACCAGAATAAAGCTGCCATGTTCTTCAGTTGCAATGGTCAATGAAGTTGAACATTCCAGGCATCCATGCGGTAGAGCTCTGCTACCCAAACTTTCCACATGGGGGACCCTGGAGCAAATAAACCACACTCCACCTGTCCAGTAGAATGAAACCTTGCTATTTGGAGCAGCTCATGAGTCTCAACGTGAAAATCCCTCCATGGCTTCTTGACGCCACCCCTCCATTTGTCAGACATCATAGACACAAACTCCAGTGTGAGCAAATATCCGACGTCCTCCCTTACTAAGATGCTGGATATCTCGAAAAAGCTGCTGGACACAGGAACTGCCTTCCGCTTGGCAGTGAATTGAACTGTAGCTTGTGTTTACAATTCCTTCCTCACCCGACTGGTCCCCAAGCCTTCTTGATAGCGAATTATGGAGACACAACACAGCATTCTGCCTTCCCGATAGAAACAAGTGCCTGGTGAGTCTGGCCAGAAACCCCACATGAAGATCAATCTGCTCGGCCCTATATCGGAGGGACCCTGATTTATAGGTTGCCCTGGCCACTAGTGCTGTGTCTGACAGAGCCTGAGCCCAGACCTAGTGTCAGTCACCAGAGTTTGAGCCCCACATCTAGCATTTGGGATTGCCATGGCTCAAGTATTTCATCTCTACCCATCCTTGGTATTCAGGCACCTGTCCCCAGACCTTTGCTGGAATCCCTGACAATGGGGCATCCTGAAGCACAATAGAGAACTCCTCCTTCTTCATATCAGGAAACTTGGCTGTTAGGATGGGTGTTCAACCCTGAAAGGGGGAGTCATTTACAAGTCCAGTGAGACCACACAAACTCCTCAGGGATGCCCTGGAGGCAAACAGGCCTTGTGACCCTCAGCCTGAGCATGCTTTCAAACAATCCTTCTCTGTTGCACCACCATGAACCCGCATTGCAGGCCTAATATGCCCCTAAGCCCAAATCCTAGCACATGTTGTAATGTCCCAGATGCCATGAACCAGAGCCTGTCTCTGGAATCCCTGTTTTGGGGCACCCATAAGGTGGAAAACATCACTCTCCCCTTCCCCGAAAAAGCCACCAAACTATGGAGAGCCACCAGGATCCATAGAGAGGAAAAGACTCCCATGGACCCATGAGACCACACCTGCATTCCAAGGCCATGCTGGACACACAATCCAAAGAGAAAAGCCTGTGCTACTGCCTTCCAGTCTCCCTAATTATAGTTCATGAAGAGCTTCCCTCCAGGTCTACGCATTGGGCCTGTGATCACCTCGCCACTCACCCTAATTTGTATTTGTGTTTGCAGACTTCTCTCCCAAAACCATGGCTCACATGCCCACCAGAATGTGATCTCTGAAGCCACAACACAGAACTCTGGCTGCCAACCCCAAGGACACTGTGCATATCAGATTTGCCCAAACCTTCCAGATTAGGAGAAACCTGTGTGGCCCCTGAGCCCACACCAATATTGCCGGCCACTCGGGATGGAAATGCGCAGTCTGAAACACCCTTATCACCTACATCCAGGGAAATAGCCAAGTCAATGATCGTGAGATAGACGATTGAACCTAAAATGCCCCTAGGCTCTCAATGGAACCCCATTAGGTTTTTAGGCATCTGTCCTCAGGGGCCTGTTCTGAAATACCAATCTATGACACATCATGTGGTCTCTGAGCCACACGACAGAACATCCCCTGTCCCCAAAAGAATACCATGCTCTTCGACCTGTGCCAAACCCTCAGGGTAGGAGAATCCTGCATGGCACCTTAGCAACCAGCACATTCTAAGTTCTCCCTGGTAACAAACAAGCATTGTGACCCATCTGCAAGAGATCCCATGTCAACTCAAGGCCTTGGCACTTTGTCCCAGAGCCACCAGAACGAATCTGCCATGTTCCTCAGCTGCAATTGTCAATGGAGGTGTGCTTTCCTGGCATCCATGCCGGAGAGCTCTTCTTCACAAACTTTCCACATGGGGAAACCTAGAGTAAACAAACCAGACTTCACCTACACTGTACAAAGAAATGTTACTTTTTGCAGCAGTTCACAGGCCTCAGCATGTGAACTCCTCCATGGCCTCTTTATACCACCCCTCCGCTTGTCGGTCATCATAGACAAAAACTTTAGTGTGAGCAAGCATCTGACATCCACCCTTATTCCAGTCCTGGATGTCTCGAGTAAACTGCTACAAATTGGAACTGCCTTCTGCTTGGCACTGAATTGAACCATAGCTTTTGTTTACAATTCCACCCAAAACTGACTGGTTCCCAAGCTCTCGTGATTGGGAAACCTGGAGCCACAACACAGCATTCTGCCTTCCCTATTGAATGAACAAATGCCTGGGAATCTTCCCAAGAAACTCCACATGAGGATCAATCTGCTCCGCCCTCGAATCTACTCTGATATAAAGGCTGCCATGGCCACTAGCGCTGTGTCTGACAGAGCCTGAGCCCCGACCGAGTTTTAGGCCTCATATCTAGCATTTGGGATTGCTATGGCCCAAGTACGTCATCTCCACCCATCCTTGGTATTCAGGCACCTATCTCGAGACCTTGCTGGAAACCCTGCCAATGGGGCAACCTGAAGCACAGAGGAACCTGACAGAAGAGAACTCATCCTTCCTCATGGTAGGACATTTGGCTGTTGGGTTGGGTGTCCAACTCTCTAAGAGGGAGCCAGATATATGACCAATGAAACCACTCCCACTCCTGAGGGCCGCCATGGGAGCAAACAGGCATTGTGAGACTCAGCCTGAGCAAGCTTTCAAACAATCCCTCTCGGTTGCACCATCATGATCCTGCATTGCAGGCCTAATACACCCCTAGGTGCAAATCCTAACCCTTGGTGGGAAGTCCCAGATGCCCAGAAAAAGAGCCTGTATCTGGAATCCCTGTTTGGGGGCACCCATAAGATGGAAAACAACACTCTTCCCTTCCCCAAAAAAGCCACCAAACTATGAGCTGCACAGATCCATAGAGAGGAAAAGTTTCCCATGGACCCATGAGACTATACCTGCATTCCAAGGCCATCCTGGACACACAATATAGAGAGAAAAGCCTGTGCTACTGCCTTCCAGTCACCCTAATTACTCCTGACAAGCTGCACTCCAGGTCTACTCATTGGGCCTGTGATCACCTTTCCACTAACCATAACCCACATTTGTGTTTGCAGACTTCTCTCCCAAAACCATGGCTCATATGCCCTCCAGGACAGGGTCTCTGGATCCACAACACATGACTGGGCCTGCCATCCCCAAGGAAACTGTGCCCGTCAAACCTGCCCAAACCTTCCAGTTTAGGAGAAACACGCAAGAGCCCTGAGCCCGACCCAATATTGTCGGCAGCACTGGACACAAATGCCAGTCTGAAACGCCCTGATCACCTACATCCAAGCAGACAGCCATTTCAATGTTCCTGGGTCAGAAGATTGTACCTGACATGCTCCTAGGACGTCATTGGAACACTAGATTAGGTTTTCAGGCATCTGTCCTCAGGGTCCTGTTCTGAAATACCAACTTAGGATACAACATGTGGTCCCTGAGCCACACAATAGAATATCTCCTGTCCCCAGTAGGAAACCATGCCCTTCGACCTGTGCCAAACCCTCAAGATTGGAGAATCCTGCACAGCACCTTAGACACCAGCACAAACTCTAGTTTGTGCGTTGACCCATACCACAAGCTTTCCATCTGATGGACAGTCGAGTCCTGTTGAATGGCTCCAGGATGTCCCATACGGAAAGACTGGAGAGCAGGATTCGAAGGATGGATGCCTGTACAGCATACCTCACATTCCCATTGGCTCTTTGTGACAAGACATGTTTGAACTACTGGCTCTGGGGCGAGCTAACTAGGGGGCTGAATTGAAATGGACAATCCTGCGGATGGGTCATAATGTGGGTTTGTGTGCATGGAGACCTTGGAATATGTTGGCATTCAGGGGCCATGAAGTATTCGCCTAACCGAAGGGTGTAATATTGCTCCAATTAAAAAGAGATCCCTATGTGGAGATGAGACAGGTTCTCTTTGGTGCCTCAGAAAAGCCCCAGATACTGGTCTTCAAACCAGTTCTCTGAGTAGAGACACCTGGAAACCAAAGCTAGGGTTCAGATTAGAGCCTAGATGCCTGTCCGTTTCAATCTTCTGTCTCTGGGGACACTGTCTGAGTATCTAAGTGAAGATAGTTGCTCAGCTGGTGTCAGAGTGCCCCTCTTAGTCCATGGCCGAGGCATGGCCTTGGAGACCTTATTGGATTCTCCTAATCTCTAGGGTTGTGGCCAATGGATTGGGTACAGTTTTCTTGGAGAGGACTGGCACAGTCCTTCAGTGTGTCTCCATAGGCCCTAGCCTGGAGGGTGTGTGGGTCCGGGCTGTGGGCACAGAAGTCTGAAAACACAAACTCAGCTTGGGTGTGGAGCCGAGAGCATGGCAGGATGGACCCACAGACCGTGAGAGGAGATCCTCAGCTTATGAAAGAAGGGCAAATGGGAGGCAGTCACGCAAGCTTGTGTCTTTGGATGTTTTGTCTCCCATAGCCGTGGAATGTAGGGGTGACCTCAGGGGCTATGGAAGAGTCTCCCTCTCTGAGGAGTTGGTCCAGCTCTTAAGATTTTGGGGACATTTTGTGGGAAGGGTGGAGTCCTGCTGTCTGGCTCAGGTGTTCTTCCAGGAGAGGGACTCCAGATCACAGTCCTGGGTTCGAGCAAATGAAATACTCGAGCTCTTGTGAAGATTGGGATCATAGGGGCTTGGCAAGCCCCATATGCGGGCTCTTGGTCCAGGCCCTGAGAGACCTTACTTCGACATGGGGCCCTGCTGATGGTCCCAATGCGAGTTTGTACCCAAGGAGGCACTCAAGTTTAGGCTTGGCCTCAGGGGCCATGAAGGTTTCTCCTACACTGAAGGTATGACTCCATGCCAACAGCAAGCTTTCCAGCCATGGGGAAGGAGAAGATCTGATTTGTGCTTCAGTTACCCACGTTTGCCAGGATTTGATATAATATCTAGGGTCAGATGTCTGAAAACCCAGGTTGGGAAAAGATGACAGCATAAGGCCATGGCCTGTCTGATGTGCTTAGTGTGCAGCCAGCTGTTTCCTTGTCTGTCGGGACGTCAGGCTGTGTCAGACAGAGCATTACTGACCAGGGTAGCCTTTCCAGTTAGGGTGCGGTCGAGGCCAGAGCAGGTTGGTTCTCATTTGTGGTTTCTGGAGAGCCCCATAGGGCAACGTTTTTCTTCTGGTGGGCAGGCAGAAAACTGCGTTGTGGTTCTGGAATTCCCAGTCTGGAGGGCTTGTTTGCCAGGAGTGTGAAGAGGGAAGTCTGAAAACACAAGCTAGCGTTAGGTTTGGGGCCGAGGGCATGGCAGGCCCACTCTGCAGAGACTGAATCGAGATCTCCTGCATCTGAGGTCAGGGCGAGTATCAGACGTTGCCTCAGGTTGGAGTTTGTGTCCATTATGGCCCCTTCCTGAAGGGGGTGGGGGCGTCATGAGGCCAGGGAGGTTTCCCAACGCTGGGAGTTATGAGCTGCCCCAAACATCAAGGTTTCCTCTGTAGGACAGTCGAGTACTATGAGATGGTTCTAGGATGACCCCTACAGAAAGACTCGAGAGAAGGGGTCTAAGCATGAATGTCTGCAAATGCCACCTCACATTCCCACTGGCTGCTTGGGGCAAGGCAGGCTCAATCTGCAGGCTCTTTGGCGGGTTTCTCAGAGGGCTGAGTAGAAATGGACTCTCCTGAGGATGAGTCATACTGTGGGTTGGTGGCCATGGAGACCTTGGAATGTGGCGGGGGCTCAGGGACTCTGCAGGTTTCTCCAAACCGAAGGGTTTGACACAGCTCCAACAATGAAGCTTCCCATGTGGAGACGATAGTTGTTCTGTTTGGTGTCTCAGGAAAGCCCCAGATGCTGGTCTTCAAACCCAGGCCTCTGAGGAGTGACACCTGGAAACCAAAGCAAGAGTTCAGATTAGGGCCCAGGGGCCTGTCTGGTTCAATCTACTGTCTCTGCCAGCATCTGTCTGTGTTTCTGCATGGAGGTAGTTGCTCAGCTTGTGTCAGGATGCCTTTGTCCATAGAGGCTTATAGTAGTGGGATGTCCTCGGGGGCCTTGAGGTTTCTCCTATTCTGTGGGGTTATGGGCAATGGAATGGGCATAGTCTCCTTGGAGAGAGTAGGACAGTCCTGTGGTGTGGCTCCAGAGGCCCCAGCCTGGCGGCTGTGTGGGCCAGGGCTGTGGGGACAGACATCCAAAAACACAAACTCGGCTGAGGTTTGGGGCTGAGGTTATGGCAGGAGTGATCTACAGTCCGTGAGGGGAGCTCATTGTGATTAGAAAGTAAGGCGAGTGAGAGGCGGTCGTTCAGGCTTATGTCTCTGGATGTTGTATTCATGATGGTCATTTAATGTAAGCATGGTCTCATGGGCCATGGAAGTCTCCCTCTCTGGTGATTTGTCCGGCTCCCAAGAGATTGGGGTCATTTTGTGGAAAGGGAGGAGTCCTGTTTTCTGCCTCATGTGTCCCCACAATAGAGGGATTCTAGAGCAGAGCACTGGGTACATACAACTGGAATACCCACCCTCTGGTTAGGCCTGGGGTCCATTGGGCATGGCAAGCCCATATGCAGATTCTTGGTCCAGCCACTGAGAGACGTTACTTGAATAGTGGACTCATGCTGAGGGTCACAATGTGTGTTTGTGCCCAAGGTGGTCCTCAATATTGGGCGGGACCTCATTGAGCTTGCAGGTTTCTCCTACAGTGAACCTTGGACATGCCAACCTCAGGGTTTCTTGCCATGGGGAAGGAGGAGTTTTGATTTCTGCATCACGTTCACCTCTGGGCACTAATTGGAGATAAGGTCTAGGTTCTGAAGCCTGAAAACCGAGGTTTGGAAGAGATGACGACCTAAGGCCATGGCGGGTCCGATGTGTTCAGTTTGGGGCCAGCTTTCTAGGTGTCGTTCAGGAGGTCTGCACTCAGGCTGTGCCAGACAGGGCATTCGTGCCCAGATACGCTGTATAATTGGGGTACAGTTGAGTGGCATGCAGAAGATAATTATTTGGGGTTTCTCCGTAGCCCCATAAGGCAAAGTCTTTCTTCTGGAGGGCAGGCAGAGTGCTGCATTCTGGCTCCGGAACTGCCAAACTGGAGGCCTTGCGGCCAGGAATGCAAGGATGTAAGTCTGAGAACTGAAGCTTTGCTTTGGTTTCAGGGCGAGGAAATGGCAGGCACACTCTGCAGAGCTGAATTTAGATTTCATGCATCTGAGGTCAGGGCGAGGTTCATATATTGGCTCAGGTTGGAGTTTCTGTCCATGATGGCCCCTTCATGAAGGGGGGTCATCACACCGCCATTGGTGTTTTCCCATGATGGCAGTAGTGAAATGCTCCAAACCACAAGGATTTTCTGCGGGTCAGTTGAAACCTATTGGATGGCTCCAGGACATCCCATATGGAACAATTGCAGAGCAGGGTTCTAAGGATGGATGCCTGGGCATCCGGCCTTGCATTCCAATTGTCTCCTAGCGAAACGGCACGTTTGATTGCTGCCTATGATGTAGCAGCCGAGGGGGCTGAGTTGAAATGCATTCTCCTGAGGATCGGTCCTAATGTGGGATTGTGTCCATGGAGACCTTGGAATGGGGCAGTGGCACCAGGGCTCTGAAGGATGCTCCTAACCAGATGTTTTGACACAGCTCCAAGAAGCATTTTTCCCATGGGGAAACAAGATTTGTTCTCATTGGTGCTTCAGTAACCCCCAATATGCTGGTATTGGAAACCAGAACTCTGAGGAGAGATGCCTGGAAACCAAGGCAATGGATCTGATTAGGGCCTGGGGCCTGTCTGGTTTAATCTTCTTCTCTCGGTTCATCTGTCTATGGGATTGAGTGGAGGTAGTTCCTCAGCTGGTGTCAGATTGCCCCTATTTGTCCTGGGCAGTCTACACTATTGGGATGGCCACTTTGACTTTGGAGGTTTCTCCTAATTTGCAAGTTTGTGGCCAATGAAATGGGCAGAATTCCTTTGGGGAGGGAAGGCACAATCCTGAGGTGTGGCTCTAGGGGCTCAAGCATGGAGGGTGTGTGGGTCAGAGCTGTGGGGACCGAAGTCTGAAAACAGAAACTCGTCTTAGGTTTGGGGACATAGGTATGGGAGGCCCGATCTACAGACCTTGAGCAGAACTCTTCAGGATATGAACAAAGAGTGAGTGTGAGGCACTTGCTCAGGCTTTTGACTCTGGATTTTGTGTCACTGATGGCCGTGGAATGTAGGGGCGTCCTCATGGACCATGGGTGAGACTTCCTCTATGGGGATTTGGATAATCCCAATATTTTGGGGTCATTCCGTGGGATGGGAGGAGTCCATTCTGTTTTTTTTTTTTTTTTTTTTTTACCTCAGGTGTGCCACTAAAGAGGGATTCCAGAGCAGAACCCTGGGAAGGGGCGACTGGACAACCCGAACTCTGTATAAGATTGGGGGCCTAAGGGCATGGCAATCCCCATATGGGGTACCTTGGTCCAGCCACTGAGAGGTCTTACTTGAGTACAGTGCTCACACTGAGGGTCACAATGCATGTTTGTGCCCAATGTAGGCATCACGCATGGGCGGGGACTCATGGGCCATGCTTGATTCTCCTACACTGAACTTTGGACAACATACGAACCACAAGGTTTCTTTCCATGGGGAAGGAGGAATTCTGATTTCTGCATCATGTTCACCCCTGGGCAGTGACTGGAGATAAGATCTAAGTTCTGAATCCAGAAAATCGAGGTTGGGATGAGATGATAACCTAAGGTCATGGAGGGTCCGATGTGCTCAGTGTGCGGTCAGCTTTCTGGGTGTTGTTCAGGAGGTATGGATTCAGGCTGTGTCAGACAGTGCATTAGTGCCCAGGTTAGAATGTATAATTTGGGTACAGTTGAGTTCCATGTAGGTTCATCCTCATTTATTGTGTCAGGGAAGCTCACTGGGGCAACATTTTTCTTCTGGTGGGCAGGCAGAGTGCAGCATTGTGGGTCCAGAATTGCCAAACTTGAGGGCGTCGGGACCAGGAGTGTGAGGACGTAAGTCTGAGATCATAAGCTAGACTTAAGTTTCAGGGCGAGGGCACGGCAGGCACCCTCTGCAGATCCGAATCAAAATCTCATTCATCTGAAGTCAGGACGAGGATCAGACTTAGGCGCAGGTTGGAGTTTCTGTCCATGATGGCCCCTTCATCAAAGGGGTGGAATCTCGAGGCCATGGAGGTTTTCCCACGTTGGGAGTTGTGGGATGCTCCAAACTGCAAGGATTCCTTCTGCGGGAAAATTGAGAACTGTTGGATGGCTTCAGGACATCCCATATGGAATGACTCAAGAGCCGGGTTCTAAGGATGGATGCCTGAGCAGACTGCCTCTTACACCAATTGTCTCCCTGCCACAAGACAGGTACGATCTGATGGCTATGCAGGAGCAATCGTGGGAGCTGAGTTGAAATGGACTCTCCTGAAGATGGGTCTTAATGTGTGTTTGTGTCCATGAGGACGTTGGAATGGGGTGGTGGCCCCAGGGCTCTAAAGGATTCTAACCGGAGATTTTGAAACAACTCGAAAGAGCAAGTTTTCCATGTGGAGACAAGATTTGTTCTAATTGGTGCCTCAGGAAACCCACATATGCTGGTATTAGAACCAGGCCTCTGAGGAGAGATACATAGAAACCACAGCAATGCATCCAATTAGGTCCTAGGAGCCTCTCTGGTTCAATCTTCTTCTCTGTTGACATCTGTCTATTTTATGAAATGGAGGTAGTTGCTCAGCTGGTGTCAGACCGCTCCTGTTTTTCCGGGTGGCCTACACTATAGGGATGGCCTCGGGGACTTTGGAGGTTTCTCCTAAATTGTATGATTATGGACAATGGCATGGGCAGAATTCCTGTGGAGTGGGCAGGCACAGACCTGATGTGTGGCTCCAAGGGCCCAGCCTTGAGGGTGTGTGGGCAAGGACTGTGGGGACAGATGTCTGAAAACACAAACTCAGCTTAGCTTTGGGGACGTAGGTATGGCAGGTCCGATTTACAGACTATGAGGAGAACTTTTTGGGATATGAATAAAGGGTGAAAGTGTGACACTTGTCAGGCTTTTGCCCCTGGATTTTGTGTCAATGATGGCTGTGGAATGTCGAGGAGTCCTCAAGGGCCATGGAAGAGTCTTTCTCTCTGTGGATTTGGCCAGATCCCAATTGTTTTGGGTTAATCTGTGGGATTTAGTTTTGTTAACTAAGGTGTCGCACCAAAAGAGGGATTCCAGAGCAGAACCCTGGACAACAAGAAATCTAACTAAAAATACGGGCCTAGGGGCATGGCAAGCCCAATATGCCTTCTAATGGTCCAGCCACTGAGAGGCCTTCATTGAGGACAGAACTCATGCTGAGGGTCACAATGCGTGTTTATGCCCTCGTGGTACTCAAGCATGGGTGGAGACTCATGGTGCATGCTTGTTTCTCCTACACTGAATGATAGTCAACATGTCAACCACATGAGTTCTTGCCATGGGGAAGTATTAATTCTGATTTCTGCATGTCATTCACCCCTGGGCAGTGATTGGAGATAAGGTCTAGGTTGTGAAGTCTGAAAACCGAGGTTGGGAAGAGATGATGACCTAAGACCATGTTGGGTCCAATATGCTCAGCGTGGAGCCAGCTGTCTGGGTGTTGGTCGGGAGGTCCAAGCTTGGGCTGTGTCAGACAGGGCATTAGTGCCCAGGGTAGATTGTATAATTGGGGTACAACTGAGTGCCGTGCAGGTTGATCTTTATTTGGTATTTCTGGTTAGCCACAAGGGCAATGTTTTTCTTCTGGAGAACAGGCAGAGTGCTGCATTGTGGCTCCGGAATTTCCAAAGTGGATGCCTTGTGGACGGGGAGTGTGAGGACGGAAGTCTGAGAACACATGTTAGGCGTAGGTTCTGGGCGAGGGCACGGCAGGCACCCTCTGCAGATCTGAATCGGGATATCATGAATCTGAAGTCAGGGCGAGGTTCAAACCTAGGCTTAGGTTTGAATTTCTGTCCATTCTGGCCACTTTATGAAGGGGACAGCATCTCCAGTCCATGGAGGTTTACCCACAATGGGAGTTGTGAGATGCTCCAAACAACAAGGATTCCTTCTGATCAACAATTGAGACCTTTTGTATCACTCCAGTACATACCATACAGAATGACACCAGAGCAGGGATCTTAGGATAGATACATGGGAAGCCCGCCTCACATTGCAGTTGTCTCCTAGCAAATAGACAGGTTTGATATGCTGGCTCTGTCAGAGCAACCAAGGGGGCTGAGTTGAAATGGACTCTCCTGAGGATGGATGCTAATGTGGGTTTGTGTCCATGGAGACCTTGGAATGGGGCGTTGGTGCATGGGCCCTGAAGGATTCTCCTAACCGGAGGTTTTGAGACATCTCCAAAGGACAAGTTTCCCATGTGGAGACGAGATTTGTTCTAATTCGTGCCTCAGGAAACCCCCATATACTGTTATTGGAATATAGGCCTCTGAAGAGAGATAACTGGAAACCAAAGCAATGGCTCCGTTTAGAGCCTAGGGGCCTGTCCGGTTGAATCTTCTTCTCTGTGTACATCCATCTAAGGTATTAGTGGAGTTAGATGCTCAGCTGGTGTCAGATGGCCCTTGTTTGTCCCAGGCGGCCTCCACTATTGTGAAGGCCTTGGGGACTTTGGAGGTTTCTCCTAATTTTATGATTATGGACAATGGAATGGGCAGAATTCCCGTGGAGAGGGAAGGCACAGTTTTGATGTGGCTCCAGGGGCCCCAGCCTGCAGGGTGTGTGCCTCAGGACTGTGGAGACAGAAGTCTAAAACACAAACTCAGTTAAGGTTTAGGGACGTAGGTATGGCAGGCCCGATCTACAGACCGTGAGGAGAATTCTTCCAGATATGAAGAAAGAGAGATTGTGAGGCACTTGTTCAGGCTTTTGTTTCTGGATTTTGTGTCAACGATGGGCGTGGAATGTCCGGGAGGCCTCATGGGCCATGGACGAGTCTTCCGCTCTGTGGATTTGGCCCGATTCGAATTGTTTTGGGTCAAACTGTGGGATGGGAGGAGTCCTTTCAGTTTTGTTACCTCAGGTGTCCCACCAAAAGAGGGATTCCAAAGCCGAGCCCTGGGGAGGGGAGACTGGACAACCAGAAATGTGGTTAAAAATTGGGGCCTAGGGGCATGACAAGCCCAATATGCTGTCTTTTGGTCCAGCCACTGAGAGGCCTTACTTGAGAACTGGGCTCACGTTGAGGGTCAGAATGCATGTTTGTGAACGACTTGGTCCTCAAGCATCTGCAGGGCCTCATGGGCCACACTGGTTTCAACTACATTTTACGTTGGACAACATGCCAACCACAAGGTTTCTTGCCATGGGGAAGGAGTTCTGATTCCTGCATCATGTTCAACCCTGGGTGGTGACTGGAGATAAGGTTTAGGTTCTGAAGCCTGAAAACCGAGGTTGGAAAGAGATGATGACCTAAGGCCATGGCGGGTCTGATGTGCTCAGTGTGTGGCTAGCTGGGTGGGTACGAGCCAGGAGGTTCAGTCTCAGGCTGTGCCAGAAAGGGCAGTAGTGCCCAGGGCAGCCTGTATAATTGGGGTCCAGTCAAGTGGCATGCAGGTTGATCCTCATTTGGGGAATCTGGGTAGCCCCAGAGGGCAATGATTTTCTTCCAGAAAGCAGGCAGAGTGCTGCCTTGTAGTTCTGGAATTGCCAAACTGGAGGGCTTGTGGGCCAGGAATGTGAGGATGGAAGTTGAGAACACAAACTAGACTTACGTTTCTGGGCAAGGGCACGGCAGTCACACTCTGCAGAGCTGAATCAAGATGTCCTGCATCTGAAGTCAGGGCGAGGATCAGACGATCGATCAGGTTGGAGCTTCTGTCCCTGATGGCCCCTTCATGAAGCACAGGGGGCGGGATCACGAGGCCATGGAGGTTTGCCCACGATGGGAGTTGTGAGATGCTCCAAACAGTAAAGATTCTTCTGCGGGACTATTGAGACCTGTTGGTTGGCTCCAGGACTTCCCATACAGCATAATTCTGAGAATGGTTCTAAGTATGGATGTCTGGGAAGCCTGCCTCTCATTCCAATCATCTCCTAGCGACAAGACGGGTTAGATCTGCTGGATCAGGGGGAGCAACTGAGGGGGCTGAGTTGAAATGGACTCTCCTGTGGATGGGTCCTAATGTGGGTGTGTCTCCATGGAGACCTTGGAATGAGGCGCTGGCACCGGGAACCTGAAATGTCCTTCTAACCAGAGGCTTTGAGAGAGCTCCAACATGTAAGTTTCCCATGTGTAGACGAGATTTGTTCTGATGGGTGCCTCAGGAGAAGCCCTCAGCTGGTATTGGAAACCAGGCTTTTGAGGAGACATGCCTGTAAACCAAAGCTATGGATCCCATTATGGCCTGGGGTCCTGTCTGGTCAATCTTCTTCTCTGGGGACATCCATCTATGGTATGAGTGGAGGTAGATGCTCAGCTGGTGTCAGACGGCCCTTTTTTTGTCCCGGACAACCTACACCATTGGTATGGCCTCAGGGAATTTGGAGGTTTCTCCTAATTTGTACGGTTTTGGATAATGGAATGGGCAGAATTCCCATGGATTGGTTAGGCACAGTCCTAATGTGTGGTTCCAGGGGCCCAGCCTGGAGGGTGTGTGGCCCAGGACTTTGAGGACAGAACTCAAAAAACACAAAATCAGCTTAGGTTTGGGAACGTAGGTATGGCACGGCCGAACTACAAATCATGAGAAGAACTCTTCAGGATATGAAGAAAGAGCGAGTCTGAGGCGCTTAGTTAGGCTTTTGTCTCTGGATTTTGTATCAGCGATGGCCGTGGAATGTCGGGGAGGCCTCATGGGCCATGGACGAATCTTCCTCTCTGTGGATTTGGCCCTATCCCAATTCTTTTTCGTGAATCTGTGGGATGGGAGGACTCCTTTAGGGTTTGTTACCTGAGGTGTCCCACCAAAAGAGGAATTCCAAAGCAGAGCCCTGCGCAAGAGTGAAGGGAAAACCCGAAATATGGTTAAAAATTAGGGTCTAGAGGCATGGCAAGCCCAATATGCTGTTTCTTCATGCAGCCACTGAGAGGCCTTGCCTGAGGACCGGGCTCAGGCTGAGGGTCACAATGTGTGTTTGATACCAATGTGGCCCTCAAGCATGGGCTGGGTCTCATGTGCCACACTGGTTTCAACTACACTGAAAGTTGGACAACATGCCAACCACGAGGTTTCATGCCAAGGAAACGAGTTCGGATTTCTGCAACATTTTCAAACCTGGGCAGTGATTGGAGATAAGGTCAAGGTTGTGAAGCCTGAAAACCGAGGTTGGGTAGAGATGAGGACCTAAGGCCATGGCGGGTCCGATGTGCTCAGTGTGCGGCCAGCTGTCTGGGTGGGGCCAGGAGTTCCAGGCTCAGGCTGTGTCAGAATGGGCAATTGTGCCCACTTCAGCCTATATATTTGGTGTACAGCCAAATGGCGTGCAGGTTGATCCTCATTTGGGGTTTCTGGGTAGCCCCAGAGGGCAATGTTCTTCTTCCAGGGAGCAGGCAGAGTGCCGCATTGTACTTCTGGATTGCCAAACTGGAGGGCTTGTGGGCCAGTAGTCTGAGGACTGAAGTCTGAGAACACAAGCTAGGCTTAGTTTTTATGGGTGAGGACATGGCAGGCACAATCTACAGACCTGAATCGAGATCTCGTGCATCTGAAGTCAGGGTGAGGATCAGACGATCTTCAGGTTGGACTTTCTGTCCCTGATGGCCCCTTCATGAAGGGGGGGAATCACGAGGCCATGGGTGTTTTCCCACGATGGGAGTTGTGAGAAGCTCCAAACTACAAAGATTCTTCTCCAGGACAATTGAGACCTGTTAGTTGGCGCCAGGCCAAGGATTCCAAGCATGGTTCTGAGGATGGATGGCTAGGTACCCCACCTGGCATTCCAATTTTCTCCTAGCTACAAGAAAGGTTAGATCTGCTGGATCTGGGGGAGCAACTGAGGAGGCTGAGTTGAAATTGACTCTCCTGTGGATGTGTCCTAATATGTTTTTGTGTCTATGGAGACCTTGGAATGAAGCGGTGGCACTGGGTCCCTGATGGGTTCTTCTAAACAGAGACTTTGACACAGCTCCACCGTGCAAGTTTCCCATATGTAGATGAGATTTGTTCTGATGGGTGAGTCAAGAAACAGCCATATGCTGGTATTGAAATCCAGGCCTCTGAGGAGACATGCCTGGAAACCATAGCAATAGATCCGATTAGTGCCTAGTGGTCTGCTCATTCCTTTTTTCCTCTGGGGACATCAGTCTATGGGTCTGAGTGCAGGAAGGTGCTCTGATGTGCTCAGATTGCTCCTGTTTGTCCTGGGAAGCCACCACTATTGGGATGGCCTCAGGAACTTTGGAGGTTTATCCTATTAGTAGGATTGTGGCCATTGGAATGGGTACACACAATTCCCTTGGAGAGGGCAAGTACAGTCCTCAGGTTTGGCTCCAAGGGCCTAAGCCTTTGGGGTGTGTAGGCCAGGGCTGTTTGGACAGTTGTCTGAAAACACAAACGCGGCTTATGTTTCGGGTCATAGGTATGGCAGGACTGATCTACAGACCATGAGGAGAACTCTTCAGGATATGAAAAAAGGGCGAGCGTGAGGCTCGTGCTCAAGTTTTTGTCTCTGGATATCGTGTCACTCATGGTCGTGAAATTTCCGGGTGCCTTCATGGGAAATGGACGAGTCTTACTCTCTGGGGTTTTGCCCCATCCCAAGATTTTTGGGTCATACTGGGGATGGAAGAAGTCTGTTTTGTTGTTGTTGATTTGCTTTGTTTTGTTTTTTAACCTCAGGTGTCTCACCAAATGAGGTATTCCAGAGTAGAGCCCTGGGGAGGGCCGACCGGACAACCAGAAATCTGGTTTAAAATTGGGGCCTAGGGACATGTCAAGCCCATTATGACATCTAATGGTCGAGTCACTGAGAGGACTTACTAGAGCACAGGACTCACGCTGAGGGTCACAATGCGTGTTTATGCCCTCTTCGCACTCAAGAATTGGCGGGGCCTCCGGGTGAATGCTGGTTTCTCCTACACTAAACGTTGGACAACATGCCAACCACAAGGTTTCTTGCCATGGGTAAGGACGAGTTCTGATTTCTACATCACAAGCACCCCTGGGCAGTGGTTGGAGATAAGGTCTAGGTTCTGAAGCCTGAAAAACCGCAGTTGGGAAGAGATGATGACCTAAGGCCATGGCGGTTCTGATGTGCTCAGTGTGCGGTCAGCTGTCTGGGTGTTGGTCAGGAGGTCCGAGCTCAGGTTGTGTCAGACAGTGCATTAGTGCCCAGGTTAGACTATATACTTTGGGTACAGTCGAATGCCATGTAGATTTATCCTCATATAAGGTGCCTGGGCAGCTCATTAGGCCAAATTTTCTTTCTAGAGGGCATGCAGAGTGCTGCATTGTGGGTCTGGAATTGCGAAACTTCTGGGCTTCGGGGCCTGGAGTGTGAGGACGGAAGTCTGAGAACACAAGCTAGACTTGGGTTTCAGGGCCAGGGCACGGCAGGTATCCCTGTAGATCTGAACCTATATCTCATGCATCTGAAGTCAGGGCGAGGATCAGACGTTGGCTCAGGTTGGAGTTTCTGTGCATGACAGACCCTTCATGAAGGGAGCGGAATCTCAAGGCCATGGAGTTTTTCCCACGTTGGGAGTTGTGGGATGCCCCCTTCAAGGATTACTTCTGCGGGACAATTGAGACCTGTTGGGCAGCTTCAGGACATCCCATATGGAATGACTCCAGCGCACTGTTCGAGGTTGGATGCATGGGAAGCCGGCCTCGCATTCCAATTGTCTCCCAGCAACAAGACCGTTTAGATCTGATGGCTCTGCGGGAGAAACCGGGGTGGCTGACTTGAAATGGACTTTCCTGAGGATGGGTCCTAATGTGTGTTTGTGTCCATGAGGGCCTTAAAATGGGGCGGTGGCACCGAGACCCTGAAGTATTCTCCTAAGCTTTTGACATAGCTCGATGCACAACGTTCCTTGTGGATACGAGATTTGTTTTGATGGGTGCCTCAGGAAAACCTCTATGCTGGTATTGGAATCCAGGCTTTTGGGGAGACATGCCTGTAATCCAAAGCAATGTATCCGATTATGGCCTAGGGTCCTGTCTGGTTCAATCTTCTTCTCAGGGGACATCCATCTATGGTATGAGTGGAGGTAGATGCTCAGCTGGTATCAGACCGCCCTTGTTTGTCCGGGGCGACCTGCACTATTGGGATGGCCTCAGGGATTTGTAGGATTCTCCAAATTTTACTGTTTTGGACAATGGCATCGGCAGAATTCCCATGGATTGGGTAGGCACAGTCCTAATGTGTGATTCTAGGGGCCCGAGCCTGGAGGGTGTGTGGCCCAGGACTTTGAGGACAGAAGACTGAAAACACAAAATCAGCTTAGGTTTGGGGACGTAGGTATGGCAGGCCCGATCTATAAACCATGAGATGAACTCTTCCGGATATGAAGAAAGAGCGAGTCTGAGGCGCTTGCTCAGGCTTTTGTCTCTGGATTTTGTATCAGAGATGGCCGTGGAATGTCGGGGAGTCCTCATGGGCCATGGACGAATCTTCCTCTCTGTCGATTTGGCCCGATTCCCAATTGTTTTTCGTCAATCTGTGGAATGGGAGGACTCCTTTCAGGTTTGTTACCTCAGGTGTCCCGCCAAAAGAGGAATTCCAAAGAAGAGCCCTGGGGAAAAGTGAAGGGAGAACGCGAACTATGGGTAAAATTTGGGGCCTAGGGGCATGGCAAGCCCAATATGCTATCTCTTCATCCAGCCACTGAGAGGCCTTATTGAGGACTGGGATCAGGGTGAGGGTCACAATGTGTGGTTTTGACCAATGTGGCCCGCAAACATGAGCGGGGCCTCATGAGCCACATTGGTTTCAACTACACTGAACGTTGGACAACATGCCAACCACATGGTTTCTTGCCACGGGAAAGGAGTTGTGATTTCTGCATCACTTTCAAGCCTGGGCAGTGATTGGAGATAAGGTCTAGGTTCTGAAACTTGACAACCGAGGTTGGGAAGAGATGACGACCTAAGACCATGGCGGGTCCGATGTGCTCAGTGAGCGGCCAGCTTTCTGTGTGGGGCCAGGTAATCCAGGCTCAGGCTGTGTCAAAAAGGGCAATAGGGCCCAGGTCAGCCTATATATTTGGGGTACAGTAGAATGGCGTGCAGGTTGATCCTCATTTGGAGTTTCTGGGTAGCCCCAGAGGGCAATGTTTTTCTTCCTGAGGGCAGGAAGAGTGCTGCATTATAGTTCTGGTTTTCAAACTGGAGGCTTGTGGGCCAGTAGTCTGAGGAAGGAAATCTGAGAACAAGCTAGGTTAGGTTTCTGGGTGAGGACAAGGCAGGAACAATCTACAGACCTGAATCGAGATCTCGTGCTTATGATGTCAGGGCGAGGATCAGAAGATCGCTCAGGTTGGTGTTTCTGTCCCTGATGGCCCTTCATGAAGGGGCAGGGGGGCCACGAGGCCGTGGGGGTTTTCCCACGATGTTAGTTGTGAGAAGCTCCAAACTGCAAAGATTCTTCTGCAGGACAATTGAGACCTGTTTGTTGGCTCCAGGGCAACGATTCCGAGCAGGGTTCTAAGGATGGATGGCTGGGTAGCCCACCTCGCATTCCAATTGTGTCCTAGCAACAAGACAGGTTAGATCTGCTGGATCTGGGGGAGCAACCCAGGAGGCTGAGTTGAAATGGACTCTCCTGTGGATGGGTCCTAATGTCTTTTTGTGTCTATGGAGACCTTGGAATGTAGCGGTGGCACTGGTGTCCTGAAGGGTTTTTCCAAACAGAGGCTTTGACACAGCTCCAACGTGCAAGTTTACCATATGTAGATGAGATGTTTTCTGATGGGTGAGTCAAGAAACAGCCATACACTGGTATTGAAATCCAGGCCTCTGAGGAGAGATGACTGGATACCACAGCAATGGATCCGTTTAGTGCCTAGGGGCCTGTTCGTTCCTTTTTACCTCTGGGGACATCAGTCTATGCGTCTGAGTGCAGGTAGGTGCTCAGATGAGCTCAGATTGCCTCTGTTTGTCCTGGGAAGCCACCACTATTGGGATGGCCTCAGGCAGTTTGGAGGTTTATCCTATTAGTAGGGTTGTGGCCATTGGAATGGGCACATACAATTCCCTTGGAGAGGGCAAGTACAGTCCTCAGGTTTGGCTCCAGGGGTCTGAGCCTGTAGGGTGTGTAGGCCAGAGCTGTTTGGACAGTTGTCTGAAAACACAAACGCGGCTTATGTTTCGGGTCATAGGTATGGCAGGACTGATCTACAGACCATGAGGAGAACTCTTCAGGATATGATAAAAGGGCGAGTGTGAGCCTCGTGCTCAAGTTTTTGTCTCTGGATATCGTGTCACTCATGGTCGTGAAATTTCCGGGTGACTTCATGGGAAATGGACGAGTCTTACTCTCTGGGGTTTTGCCCCATCCCAAGATTTTTGGGTCATTCTGGGAATGGAAGAAGTCCGTTTTGTTGTTGTTGTTGATTTGCTTTGTTTTGTTTTTTAACCTCAGGTGTCTCACCAAATGAGGTATTCCAGAGTAGAGCCCTGGGGAGGGCCGACCGGACAACCAGAAATCTGGTTAAAAATTGTGGCCTAGGGACATGTCAAGCCCATTATGACATCTAATGGTCGAGCCACTGAGAGGACTTACTAGAGCACAGGACTCACGCTGAGGGTCACAATGCGTGTTTATGCCCTCTTCGCACTCAAGAATTGGCGGGGCCTCCGGGTGAATGCTGGTTTCTCCTACACTGAACGTTGGACAACATGCCAACCACAAGGTTTCTTGCCATGGGTAAGGACGAGTTCTGATTTCTGCATCACAGGCACCCCTGGGCAGTGGTTGGTGATAAGGTCTAGATTCTGAAGCCTGAAAAACCGCAGTTGGGAAGAGATGATGACCTACTGCCATGGCGGTTCTGATGTGCTCAGTGTGCGGTCAGCTGTCTGGGTGTTGGTCAGGAGGTCCGAGCTCAGGTTGTGTCAGACAGTGCATTAGTGCCCAGGTTAGACTATATACTTTGGGTACAGTCGAATGCCATGTAGATTTATCCTCATATAAGGTGCCTGGGCAGCTCATTAGGCCAAATTTTTTTTCTAGAGGGCATGCAGAGTGCTGCATTGTGGGTCTGGAATTGCGAAACTTCTGGGCTTCGGGGCCTGGAGTGTGAGGACGGAAGTCTGAGAACACAAGCTAGACTTGGGTTTCAGGGCCAGGGCACGGCAGGTATCCCTGTAGATCTGAACCTATATCTCATGCATCTGAAGTCAGGGCGAGGATCAGACATTGGCTCAGGTGGGAGTTTCTGTGCATGACGGCCCCTTCATGAAGGGAGCGGAATCTCGAGGCCATGGAGGTTTTCCCACGTTGGGAGTTGTGGGATGCCCCCTTCAAGGATTCCTTCTGCGGGACAATTGAGACTTGTTGGGCAGCTCCAGGACATCCCATATGGAATGAATCCAGGGCACCGTTCGAGGATGGATGCCTGGGAAGCCCGCCTCGCATTCCAATTGTCTCCTAGCAACAAGACAGTTTAGATCTGATGGCTCTGCGGGAGAAACCGGGGTGGCTGACTTGAAATGGACTTTCCTGAGGATGGGTCCTAATGTGTGTTTGTGTCCATGAGGGCCTTAAAATGGGGCGGTGGCACCGGGACCCTGAAGTATTCTCCTAAGCTTTTGACATAGCTCGATGCAAAAGTCTCCTTGTGGAGACGAGATTTGTTCTGATGGGTGCTTCAGAAAAACACCTATGCTGGTATTGGAATCCAGGCTTTTGAGGAGACATGCCTGTAAACCAAAGCAATGTATCCGATTATGGCCTAGGGTCCTGTCTGGTTCAATCTGCTTCTCAGGGGACATCCATCTATGGTATGAGTGGAGGTAGATGCTCAGCTGGTATCAGACCGCCCTTGTTTGTCCCGGGCGACCTGCACTATTGGGATGGCCTCAGGGATTTGGAGGGTTCTCCTAATTTTACGGTTTTGGACAATGGAATGGGCAGAATTCCCATGGATTGGGTAGACACAGTCCTAATGTGTGACACCTGGGGCCCCAGCCTGGAAGGTGTGTGGCCCAGGACTTTGGGGACAGAAGTTTGAAAACACAATCTCAGCTTAGCTTTGGGGAGGTAGATATAGCAGGCCCGATCTATAAACCATGAGAAGAACTCTTCAGTATATAAAGAAAGAGCGAGTCTCAGGCACTTGCTCAGGCTTTTGTCTCTGGATTTTGTATCAGAGATGGCCGTGGAATGTCGGGGAGGCCTCATGGGCCATGGACGAATCTTCCTCTCTGTGGATTTGGCCCGATCCCAATTGTTTTTCGTCAATCTGTGGAATGGGAGGACTCCTTTCAGGTTTGTTACCTCAGGTGTCCTGCCAAAAGAGGAATTCCAAAGATGAGCCCTGGGGAAAAGTGAAGGGAGAACCCGAACTATGGGTAAAATTTGGGGCCTAGGGGCATGGCAAGCCGAATATGCTGACTCTTCATCCAGCCACTGAGAGGCATTACCTGAGGCCTGGGATCAGGCTGAGGGACACAATGTGTGTTTGTGACCAATGTGGCCCATAAACATGGGCGGGGCCTCATGGGCCACACTGGTTTCAACTACACTGAACTTTGGAAAAACATGCCAACCACTAGGTTTCTTGCCAAGGCGAAGGAGAAGTTCTGATTCTTGTATCACGTTCACTCCTGAGCAGTGAGTGGAGATAAGGTCTAGGTTCTGAAGGTGAAAACTGAGGTTGTGTAGAGTTGATGGCCTAAATCCATTGTGGGTGTGATATGCTCTGTTTATGGCCAGCTGTCTGGGTGTTGGACTGGAGGTCTGCCCTCAGGCTGTTTCAGACAGGGCTTTAGTGCACAGGCTAGACTGTATAATTGGGGTGTGGTCGAGTGGCATGCAGGTTGTTACTCATTTGGTGTTTCCGGTTAGCCCTATAGGGCAACATTTTTCTTCTGGAGGGCAGGCAGATAGCTGCATTGTGTCTCCAGAATTGCCAAACTGGAGGGGTGTGGCCAGGATTGTGAGGAAGGAAGTCTGAAAACACGAGTTTTGGGACCAAGAGCATGGCAGGTCCACTCTGCAGAGGCTGAATCGAGATCTCCTGCAGGTGAGGTCAGGGCGATTATCAGATGTTGCCTCAAGCTGGAGTTTGTGTCCATGACGGCCCCTTCCTGAAGGGGGTGGGGGCGTCATGAGGCCAGGGAGGTTTCCCTACGTTGGGAGTTGTGAGCTGCTCCAAACTTCAAAGTTTCCTTCTTCAGGACAGTCGAGTACTATTGGATGGTCCCTTGATGCCCCATACAGAAAGACTCGAGAGCAGGGGCCTAAGCATGGATGCCGAGACACGCCAACTCACCTTCCCAGTGCCTGGTCGAGACAAGGCACGCTCAATCTGCGGGCACTTGGGTGAGCTACCCAGAAGGCTGAGTTTAAATGGACTCTCCTGAGGATGAGTCATAATGTGGGTTGGTGGCCATGGAGACCTTGGAATGTGGCAGTAGCTAAGGGACTCTGCAGGATTCTCCAACCCGAAGGGCTTGACACAACTCCAACAAGGAAGCTTCCCATGTGGAGATGAGAGGTCTTCTGTCTGGTGCCTCAGGAAAGCCCCGTATGCTGGTCTTCGAACCCAGGCCTCTGAGGAGTGATACCTGGACACCAAAGCAAGAGTTCATAATAGGGGCTAGAGGCCTGTCTGGTTCAATCTTCTGTCTCTGCGGATATCTGTCTGTGTGTCTGCATGGAGGTAGTAGTTGCTCAGCTTGTGTCATAATGCCCCTATTTGTCCAGTGCGGCTTGCGGTAGTGGGATGTCCTTGGGGACCTTGAGGTTTCTACTATTTTGTAGAGTTGTGGCCAATGGAATGGGCAGTTTCTTAGGAGAGAGCAGGCACAGTTCTGTGGTGTGGCTCCAGAGACCCCAGCCTGGAGGCTGTGTGGGCCATGGCTGTGCAGACAGACATCCAAAACCCCTAACTCAGCTCAGGTTTGGGGCCGAGGTTACGGCAGGCCTGATCTACAGTCCATGAGGGGAGCTCCTCTGGATATGAAAGAAGGGTGAGAGGGAGGCAGTCGCTCAGGCTTTTGTCTCTGGATGTTTTGTCCACAATGGCCGTTTAATGTAGGAGTTGCCTCATGGGTCGTAGAAGCCTCCCTCTCTGGTAGTTTGTCCAGCCCCCAAGAGTTTGAGGTCATTCTGTGGGAAGGGAAGTGTCCTGTTTTCTGCTTCATGTGTCCCACCAGTAGAGGGATTCTAGAGCATAGCAGTGGGTACTGACAACTGGAATACTCGCCCTCTGGTTAAGCCTGGGGGCCTATGGATATGACAAGCCCCATATGCAGGATCTTGGTCCAGCCACTGAGAGGCGTTACTTTAATACGGGACTCACGCTGCAGGTCACAATGTATGTCTGTGCCCTAGGCGGCCCTCAAGCACTGGCATGGCCTTTCGGACAATGCAGGTTTTCCCACATTGCTGATGCCTGAAAACCGAGGTTGGGAAGAGATGACGACCTACAGCCATAGCGGGTCCTATGTGTCCAGGTTGGGGCCAGCTGTCTGGGTGTCGTTTGGGATGTCTTGTCTCAGGCTGTGCCAGACAGGGCATTAGTATATAGGGTAGGCTGTATAATTGCTTTACAATCGAGTGGCATGCATTAGAAAATCATTTGGGGTTTCTTATTAGCAGCATAGGGCAAAGTTTTTCTTCTGGAGGGCAGGCAGAGTGCAGCATTGTGGCATCGGAATTCCCAAACTGGAGGGCTTGTGGGCCAGGAGAGTGAGGACGGAAGTCTGAGAACACAAGCTAGGCTTAGGTTTCAGGGCAAGGACATGGCAGGCACACTCTGCAGAGCTGAATTGAGATCTCATGCGTCTGAAGTCAGGTCGAGGATCAGACTTTGGCTCAGGTTTGAGTTTCTGTCCATGTTGGTCTCTTCATGAAGGGGGGATATTATGAGCACATGGGGGTTTTCCCACTATTGGAGTAGTGAGATGCTCCAAACCACAAGGATTCCTTCTGTGGGACAATTAAGATTTGTTGGATGGCTCCAGGACGTCTTATAAGGTATTTATCCAGAACAGGGTTCTAAGTATGGATGCCTGGGCAGCCAGCCTCACATTCCAATTGTCCTCTAGCAACAAGAAACGTTTGATCTGCTGGCTTGGGGTAGCAACAGAGGGGGCTGAGTTGAAATGGACTTTCCTGAGGATGGTCTTAATGTTGGTTTGAGTCCATGGAGACCTTGGTATGGGGCAGTGGCACCAGGGCCCTGAAGGATTCTCCTAACCAGAGGTTATGACAAAGCTCCAATGAGCAAGTTTTCCATGGGGAGACGAGATTTGTTCTTATTGGTGCCTCAGGAAACCAGCATATGCTGGTATTGGAAACGAGGCCTCTGAGGAGAGATGCCTGGAAACCAAAGCAATGGATCTGATTAGGGCCTAGGGGCCTGTCCGGTTCAATATTCTTCTCTGGGGCATCTGTTGTCTGAGTGGAGGTAGTTGCTCAGCTGGTTTGAGATCACCCCTGTTTGTCCTGTGCGGCCTACACTATTGGGATGGCCTCGGTGACTTTGGAGGTTTTTCCTCATTTGGAAGGTTGTGGCCAATGGAATGGGAAGAATTCCCTTGAAAGGGAAGCACAGTCCTGAGGTGTGGCTCCAGGGACCCAAGTGTGGAGCGTGTGTGGTCCAGGGCTATTTGGACAAAAGTCTGAAAACACAAACTCCACTTAGGTTGGGGGATGTAGGTATGGCCGGCCCGATCTATAGACCGTGAGGAGAATCTTCGGGATATGAACAAATGGCGAATGTGAGGTGCTTGCTCATGCTTTTTTTTTTTTTTCTGGAAATGTGTCACCGATTGCCATGGAATGTCGGGGTGTCCTCATGGGCCATCGATGAGACTCCTTTTCTGGAGATTTGACCTGATCCCAAGAGTTTGGGGTCACTCTGTGGTAAGGGAGGAGGCCTTTCTGGTTTTTTTGTTTATTTATTTATTTATTTTTTTACCTCAGGTGGCCCACCAAAATAGGGATTCCAGAGCAGAGTCGTGGGTTGGGGCAACTGGACAACCAGACCTCTGGTTAACATTGGGACCTAAGAACATGGCAAGCCCCATATGTGGGCTCTTGGTCCAGACACTGAGAGGCCTTCCTTGAGGATAGGTCTCACACTGAGTTTCACAATGTGTTTTTGTGCCCAAGGAGCCCCTCAAGTCAGGGCGTGGCCTAATGTACCATGCTGGTTTCTCCTACACTGAACGTTGCACAATATGGCAACCACAAGTTTTCTGGCAATGGGGAAGATGGAGTTCTAATTTCTGCAAAACTTTCACTCCTGGACTGTGATTGGATTTAAGGTCTAGGTTCTGAAGCCTGAAAACTGAGGTTGGGAAGAGATGAAGACCTAAGGCCATGGTGTGTCTGATGTGCTCAGTGTTCGGCCAGCTGGTGAGTGTGGGTTGGGAGGTGCAGGCTCAGGCTGTGGCAGACAGGGAATTAGTTCCCAGGCTAGACTGTTTCATTGGGGTGCAGTCGAGTTTCTTGCAGGATGGTACTCATTTGTGGTTACTGGGTAGCCCCAGAGGGCAACGTTTTTCTTCTGGAGGGAAGACACATTGCCACATAGTGGCTCCAGAATTCCCAAACTGGAAGGCTTGTGGGCCAGGAGTGTGAGGAAAAAATTCTGAGAACAAGAGCCAGACTTAGATTTCGGGGTGAGGGGACGGCAGGCACCCTCTGCAGAGATGATTCGAGATCCCGTATGCCTGAAGACAGAGCTAGGATCAGACGTTGGCTTACGTCGGAGTTTCTGTCCATGACGGCCCCTTCATGAAGGGGACGGTGTCACGAGGACATGGAGGTTTTCCCACGATGGGAATTGTGAGATGCTCCAAACCGCAATGATTCCTTCTGTGGGACAGTCGAGACCTGTTGGATGGCTCCAGGACATCCCATAAGGAAGTTATTCAGAGCAGGGTTCTAAGGATGGATGCCTGGGCAGCCTGCCTCCCATTCCAGGTGTCTCATAGCGCCAAGGCAAGTTCAAGTTCGATCTGCTGGATCTAGGGGAGCAACCGAGGCGGGTGTTTTGAAATGGGTGAGTTGAGGATGGGTCATAATGTGCATTTGTGTCCATGTAGACCTTGGAATGGGGTGCTTGATCCGGGGCCTTGAGGGATGTTCATAACCGGAGGTTTTGATGGGCACTAAAGAGTAAGTTTCCTATGTATAGAAGAGAATTGTTTTGATGAGTGCCTAAGGAATCTCCCATATGCTGGTATTGGAAACCAGGACTCTGAGGAGAGATGACTGGAAACAAAAGCAATCGAGATGATTAGGGCATAAGTGCCTGTCCGGTTCAATTTCTTTCCTGAGGATACGTGTCTAAGGATCTGAGGGGATGTAGTTGCTCAGCTTGTGTCAGATCGCCCCTGTTTGTCCTGGGCAGCCTATAATATTGGGATGGCTTCGGGACTTTGGAGTTTCTCCTAATCTATAGGGTTGTGGCCAATGGAATGGGCAGAAATCCCCTGGAGAGGCCAGGCACAGTTCTGAGTTTGGCTCTAGGGGCCCAGCCTTGAGGCTGTGTGGGCCAGGCCTGTGGGGACAAAAGTCTGAAAACACAAACTCTGCTTAGGATTGGGGACATAGGTATGGCACGCCCAATCTACAGACCGTGATAACACTTAGGGATATGAAAAAGGGTGAGTTTGAGGTGCTTGCTAGGTTTTGTCTCTGGATTTGTGTCAACAATGTGGGTGGAATGCTGGCATGGCCTCATGTGTTGTGGATGGATTTCCTTCTCTGAGGATTTGACCCGACCCAAGAGTTTGGGTACATTCTGTGGGATGGGGGGAGTCTTTTCTGTTTATTATTTTATTTTATTTTATATTTTATTTTATGTACCTCAAGTGTCCCAATAAAAGAGGGATTCCAGAGCAGAGTCCTTGGGAGGGACAACTGGATATCCCCACCTCTGTTTAAGTTTGGGGGCCTAGGGGCATGGCAAGTCCAATAGGCGGGCTCTTGATTCAGACACTGAGAGGCCTTCCTTGAGGACAGGGCTCATGCTGAGGTTCACAATGCCTATTTGTGCCCAACAAGGCCCTCAAGCAGGGGAAGTGCCTCATGGGCCACGCTAGATTCTTCCACACTGAACGTTGGAGAATATGCCAAGCACAAGGTTTCCAGCCATGGCGAAGGAAGAGTTGTGGTTTCTGCATCACGTTCAACCCTGGACAGTGTTTGGAGTTTAGGTCTAGGTTCTGAAACCCGAAAACTGAGGTTGGAAGAGATGAAGACCTAAGGACCTGATGGGTCCAATGTGCTCAGTGTGCGGCCAGCTGTAGAGCGTAGGTCTGGAGGTGTGGGCTCATGCTGTGTCAGACAAGGCATTAGACAGGGTAGACTGCATATTTGGGGTGCAGTCGAGTGGCGTTCAGTTGATCCTTATTCGGGTTTCTAGGTAGCTCCATAAGGCAACGTTTTTCTTCTGGAGGGCAGGCAGTGTGCTGCATTATGGCCCCAGTATTGCCAATCTGTAGGGCTTTTGGGGCAGGGGTGTGAGGACGGTAGTCTGAGAACACAAGCTAGGCTTAGTTTTGGGGGTGAGTGCACAGAAGGCACACTCTGCAGAGCTGAATCAAGATCTCATGCACCTGAAGTCAGGGCGAATATCAGACGTTTGCTCAGGTTGGAGTTCCTGTCCATGATGGCCCCTTTATAAAGTGGAGCGTCTCAAGAGGCCATGTAGATTTTCCCACAATGGGAGTTGTGAGATGCTCCAGACTGCAAAGATTCCTTCTGTGGGACACTTGAGACCTGTTGGATGGCACTAGGATGTCCCATGCGGAACGACTCCAGAGTAGGGTTCTAAGGATGGATGCCTGGGCAGCCCGCCTCCCATTCTAGTTGTCTCCTAGCAACAAGGCAGGTTTGATCTGCAGGCCCTGGGGGAGAAACCAAGGGGGTTGAGTTGACATGGACTCTCCCAACAATAGATCATAATGTGGGTTTAAGTCCATGGAGACCTTGGAATGGGGCGCTTGATCCGGGGCCCTGAAAGATTCTCCTAAACAGAGGTTTTTATAGAGCTCCAAAGAGTACATTTCCTATGTGGAGATGAGATTTTTCTGATGAGTGCCTCAGTAATCCCCCGTATTCTGGTATTGGAAACCAGGCCTCTGAGGAGAGATGCCTGGAAACAAAAGCAATGGATCTGATTAGAGCGTAAGTGCCTGTCCAGTTCAATCTTATTCTATGGGGATATCTGTCTCTGGGTCTGAGTGGAGGTAGTTTCCTAACTTGTGAAAGATCATCCCTGTTTGTCCTGGGCAGCCAACACTATTGGGATGGCCTCGGGGAGTTTGGAGGATTCTCCTAATCTATAGGGTTGTGGCCAATGGAAATGGCAGAATTCCCCGGGAGAGGGAAGCCACAGTCCTGAGGTGTGTCTCCAGGGGCCCCAGCTTGGACGGTGTGTGGGCCAGGACTGTGGGGACAGAAGTCTGAAACACAAACTCAGCTTAGGTTTGGGGATGTATGTATGAAGGCTCGATCTACAGACAGTAAGAATTTTCCGTGCTATGAACAAAGGGCGAGTATGTGGCGCTTGCTCAAGCTTTTGTCTCTGGATTTTGTGTCAACGGTGACCGTGGAATGTCGGGGTGTCCTCAAGGGCCATGGACAATTCTTTCTCTGGTGATTTGGCCTGATCCCAAGGGGTTGGGATCATTCTGTGGATGGGAAGAGTCCTTTCTGTATTTTTTTTTTTTACCTCAGGTGTTCCACCAAATAGGGATTCCAGAGTAGAGCCCTGAGTAGGGGTGACTAGACATCTCGAACTCTGGTTGAGATTGGGGGACTAGGGGCTTGTCAAGCCCCATATGTGGGCTGTTGTTCCAGTCACTAAGAGGCTTTACATGAGGATAGCCTCACGCTGAGGGTCACAATGTGTGTTTGTGCAAATTGTGGCCCTCAGGGATAGGTGGGGCCTCATAGTCCATGCTGCTTTCTCCTACTATGAACAATGGACAACATGCCAACCACTAGGTTACTTGCCAAGGCGAAGGAGAAGTTCTGATTCTTGCATCACGTTCACTCCTGAGCAGTGAGTGGAGATAAGGCCTAGGTTCTGAAGGTGAAAACTGAGGTTGGGTAGAGATGATGGCCTAAAGCCATTGTGGGTGTGATATGCTCTGTGTACGGCCAGCTTTCTGGGTGTTGGACTGGAGGGCTGCCCTCAGGCTGTGTCAGACAGGGCTTTAGTGCACAGGCTAGACTGTATAATTGGGGTATGGTCGCGTGGCATGCAGGTTGTTACTCATTTGGCGTTTCCGGTTAGCCCTATAGGGCAACATTTTTCTTCTGGAGGGCAGGCAGAGTGCTGCATTGCGTCTCCAGAATTGCCAAACTGGAGGGGTGTGGCCAGGATTGTGAGGAAGGAAGTCTGAAAACACAAGCTAGCACGAGTTTTGGGGCCAAGAGCATGGCAGGCACACTCTGCAGAGGCTGAATCGAGATCTCCTGCAGGTGAGGTCAGGGCGAGTATCAGATGTTCCCTCAAGCTGGAGTTTGTGTCCATGACGGCCCCTTCCTGAAGGGGGTGGGGGCGTCATGAGGCCAGGGAGGTTTCCCTACGCTGGGAGTTGTGAGCTGCTCCAAACTTCAAAGTTTCCTTCTTCAGGACAGTCGAGTACTATTGGATGGTCACTTGATGCCCCATACAGAAAGACTCGAGAGCAGGGGCCTAAGCATGGATGCCGAGACACGCCAACTCACCTTCCCAGTGCCTGGTCGAGACAAGGCACGCTCAATCTGCGGGCTCTTGGGTGAGCTACCCAGAAGGCTGAGTTTAAATGGACTCTCCTGAGGATGAGTCATAATGTGGGTTGGTGGCCATGGAGACCTTGGAATGTGGCAGTAGCTAAGGGACTCTGCAGGATTCTCCAACCCGAAGGGCTTGACACAACTCCAACAAGGAAGCTTCCCATGTGGAGATGAGAGGTCTTCTGTCTGGTGCCTCAGGAAAGCCCCGTATGCTGGTCTTCGAACCCAGGCCTCTGAGGAGTGATACCTGGACACCAAAGCAAGAGTTCATAATAGGGGCTAGAGGCCTGTCTGGTTCAATCTTCTGTCTCTGCGGATATCTGTCTGTGTGTCTGCATGGAGGTAGTAGTTGCTCAGCTTGTGTCATAATGCCCCTATTTGTCCAGTGCGGCTTGCGGTAGTGGGATGTCCTTGGGGACCTTGAGGTTTCTACTATTTTGTAGAGTTGTGGCCAATGGAATGGGCAGTTTCTTAGGAGAGAGTAGGCACAGTTCTGTGGTGTGGCTCCAGAGACCCCAGCCTGGAGGCTGTGTGGGCCATGGCTGTGCAGACAGACATCCAAAAACCCTAACTCAGCTCAGGTTTGGGGCCGAGGTTACGGCAGGCCTGATCTACAGTCCCTGAGGGGAGCTCCTCTGGATATGAAAGAAGGGTGAGAGGGAGGCAGTCGAACAGGCTTTTGTCTCTGGATGTTTTGTCCACAATGTCCGTTTAATGTAGGAGTTGCCTCATGGGTCGTAGAAGTCTCCCTCTCTGGTAGTTTGTCCAGCCTCCAAGTGTTTGGGGTCATTCTGTGGGAAGGGAAGTGTCCGGTTTTCTGCCTCATGTGTCCCCTCAGTAGAGGGATTCTAGAGCATAGCAGTGGGTACTGACAACTGGAATACTCGCCCTCTGGTTAAGGCTGGGGGCCTATGGATATGACAAGCCCCATATGCAGGATCTTGGTCCAGCCACTGAGAGGCGTTACTTTAATACGGGACTCACGCTGCAGGTCACAATGCATGTCTGTGCCCTAGGCGGCCCTCAAGCACTGGCGTGGCCTTTCGGACAATGTAGGTTTTCCCACATAGAACGTTGGACAACATGTCAACCACAAGGTTTCTGGCCATGGGGAAGGAGGAATTCTAATTTCTGCATCACGTTCACCCCTGGGCTGTGATTGGAGATAAGGTCTAGGTTCTGAAACCTGAAAACCGAGGTTGGGAAGAGATGACGACCTACAGCCATAGCGGGTCCTATGTGTCCAGGTTGGGGCCAGCTGTCTGGGTGTCGTTTGGGAAGTCTTGACTCAGGCTGTGCCAGACAGGGCATTAGAATACAGGGTGGGCTGTATAATTGCTTTAAAATCGAGTGGCATGCATTAGAAAATCATTTGGGGTTTCTTATTAGCATCATAGGACAAAGTTTTTCTTCTGGAGGGCAGGCAGAGTGCTGCATTGTGGTTTCGGAATTCCCAAACTGCAGGGCTTCTGGGCCAGGAGAGTGAGAATGGAAGTCTGAGAACACAAGCTAGGCTTAGGTTTCGGGGCAAGGACATGGCAGGCAAACTCTGCAGAGCTGAATTGAGATCTCATGCGTTTGAAGTCAGGTCGAGGTTCAGACTTTGGCTCAGGTTTGAGTTTCTGTCCATGTGGGCCCCTTCAGTAAGGGGGGGCATTATGAGGCCATGGGGGTTTTCCCACTATTGGAGTTGTGAGATGCTCCAAACCGCAAGGATTCCTTCTGTGGGACAATTAAGATTTGTTGGATGGCTCCAGGACGTCTTATAAGGTATTTTTCCAGAACAGGGTTCTAAGTATGGATGCCTGGGCAGCCAGCCTCACATTCCAATTGTCTCCTAGCAACAAGAAACGTTTGATCTGCTGTCTTGGGGTAGCAACAGAGGGGGCTGAGGTGAAATGGACTTTCCTGAGAATGGTCTTAACGTTGGTTTGAGTCCATGGAGACCTTGGTATGGGGCAATGGCACCAGGGCCCTGAAGGATTCTCCTAACCAGAGGTTATGACAAAGCTCCAATGAGCAAGTTTTCCATGGGGATACGAGATTTGTTTTTAATGGTGTCTCAGGAAACCACCATATGCTGGTATTGGAAACGAGGCCTCTGAGGAGAGATGCCTGGAAACCAAAGCAATGGATCTGATTAGGGCCTAGGGGCCTGTCCGGTTCAATATTCTTCTCTGGGGACATCTGTTGTCTGAGTGGAGGTAGTTGCTCAGCTAGTTTGAGATCACCCCTGTTTGTCCTGGGCGGCCTACACTATTGGGATGGCCTCGGTGACATTGGAGGTTTTTCCTCATTTGCAAGGTTGTGGCCAATGGAATGGGAAGAATTCCCTTGAAAGGGAAGCACAGTCCTGAGGTGTGGCTCCAGGGACCCAAGTGTGGAGCGTGTGTGGTCCAGGGCTATTTGGACAAAAGTCTGAAAACGCAAACTCCACTTAGGTTGGGGGATGTAGGTATGGCCGGCCCGATCTATAGACCGTGAGGAGAACTCTTCGGGATATGAACAAAGGGCGAATGTGAGGTGCTTGCTCATGCTTTTTTTTTTTTTTCTGGAAATGTGTCACCGATTGCCATGGAATGTCGGGGTGTCCTCATGGGCCATCGATGAGGCTCCCTTTCTGGGGATTTGACCTGATCCCAAGAGTTTGGGGTCATTCTGAGGGAAGTGAAGAGGACTTTCTGTTTTTTTTGTTTATTTTTTTTTGTTTTTGTTTTTGTTTTGTTTTGTTTTTACCTCAGGTGGACCACCAAATGAAAGATTCCAGAGCAGAGTCGTGGGTTGGGGCAACTGGACAACCAGACCTCTGGTTAACATTGGGACCTAAGAACATGGCAAGCCCCATATGTGGGCTCTTGGTCCAGACACTGAGAGGCTTTCCTTGAGGATAGGTCTCACACTGAGTTTCACAATGTGTTTTTGTGCCCAAGGAGCCCCTCAAGTCAGGGCGTGGCCTAATGTACCATGCTGGTTTCTCCTACACTGAACATTGCACAATATGGCAACCACAAGTTTTCTGGCCATGGGGAAGATGGAGTTCTAATTTCTGCAACACTTTCACTCCTGGACTGTGATTGGATTTAAGGTCTAGGTTCTGAAGCCTGAAAACTGAGGTTGGGAAGAGATGAAGACCTAAGGCCATGGTGTGTCTGATGTGCTCAGTTTTCGGCCAGCTGTTGAGTGTGGGTTGGGAGGTGCAGGCTCAGGCTGTGGCAGACAGGGAATTAGTGCCCAGGCTAGACTGTATCATTGGGGTGCAGTCGAGTTTCGTGCAGGATGGTACTCATTTGTGGTTACTGGGTAGCCCCAGAGGGCAAAGTTTTTTTTCTGGAGGGAAGACACAGTGCCACATAGTGGCTCCAGAATTCCCAAACTGGAAGGCTTGTGGGCCAGGAGTGTGAGGAAAAAATTCTGAGAACACAAGCCAGACTTAGATTTCGGGGTGAGGGGACGGCAGGCACCCTCTGCAGAGATGATTTTAGATCCTGTATACCTGAAGACAGAGCTAGGATCAGACGTTGGCTTAGGTCGAAGTTTCTGTCCATGACGGCCCCTTCATGAAGGGGAGGGTGTCACGAGGACATGGAGGTTTTCCCACGATGGGAATTGTGAGATGCTCCAAACCGCAATGATTCCTTCTGTGGGACAGTCGAGACCTGTTGGATGGCTCCAGGACATCCCATAAGGAAGTTATCCAGAGCAGGGTTCTAAGGATGGATGCCTGGGCAGCCTGCCTCCCATTCCGGGTGTCTCATAGAGCCAAGGCAAGTTCGATCTGCTGGATCTACGGGAGCATCCGAGGCGGGTGTGTTGAAATGGGTGAGTTGAGGATGGGTCATAATGTGCATTTGTGTCCATGTAGACCTTGGAATGGGGTGCTTAAACCGGGGCCTTGAGGGATGTTCATAACAGGAGGTTTTGATGGAGCTCTAAAGAGTATGTTTCCTATGTAGAGAGGAGAATTGTTTTGATGAGTGCCTAAGGAATCTCCCATATGCTGGTATTAGAAACCAGGCCTCTGAGGAGAGATGACTGGAATCAAAAGCAATGGATCTGATTAGGGCCTAAGTGCCTGTCCAGTTCAATCTTATTCTATGGGGATATCTGTCTCTGGGTCTGAGTGGAGGTAGATTCCTAAGTTGTGAAAGATCATCCCAGTGTGTCCTGGGCAGCCAACACTATTCGGATGGTCTCGGGGAGTTCGGAGGATTCTCCTAATCTATTGGGTTGTGGACAATGGAAATGGCAGAATTCCCCTGGAGAGTGAAGCCACAGTCCTGAGGTGTGGCTCCAGGGGCCCCAATTTGGATGGTGTGTGGGCCAGGCCTGTGGGGACAGAAGTCTGAAAACACAAACTCAGCTTAGGTTTGGGGATGTATGTATGAAGGCTCGATCTACAGAACGTGAGAATTTTCCGGGCTATGAACAAAGGGCGAGTATGTGGCGATTGCTCAGGCATTTGTCTCTGGATTTTGTGTCAACGGTGGCCGTGGAATGTCGGGATGTCCTCAAGGGCAATGGACAATTCTTTCTCTGGTGATATGGCCTGATCCCAAGTGGTTGGGATCATTCTGTGGATTGGAAGAGTTCTTTCTGTATATATATATATATATATATATGTTTTTTTTTTTTTTTTTTTTTTTTACCTCAGGTGTCCCACCAAAATGGGATTCCAGAGTAGAGCCCTGAGTTGGGGTGACTAGTCATCTCGAACTCTGGTTGAGATTGGGGGACTAGAGGCTTGGCAAGCCCCATATGTGGGCTGTTGTTCCAGTCACTAAGAGGCTTTACATGAGGATAGGGCTCACGCTGAGGGTCACAATGTGTGTTTGTGCATATTGTGGCCCTCAGGGTTAGGTGGGGCCTCATAGTCCATGCTGCTTTCGCCTACAATGAACATTGGACAACATGCCAACCACTAGGTTACTTGCCAAGGCGAAGGAGATGTTCTGATTCTTGCATCACATTCATTCCAGAGCAGTGAGTGGAGATAAGGTCTAGGTTCTGAAGGTGAAAACTGAGGTTGGGTAGAGATGATGGCCTAAAGCCATTGCGGGTGTGATATGCTCTGTGTACGGCCAGCTTTCTGGGTGTTGGACTGGAGGTCTGCCCTCAGGCGTGTCAGACAGGGCTTTAGTGTACAGGCTAGACTGTATAATTGGGGTATGGTCGAGTGGCATGCAGGTTGTTACTCATTTGGCGTTTCCGGTTAGCCCTATAGGGCAACATTTTTCTTCTGGAGGGCAGGCAGAGTGCTGCATTGCGTCTCCGGAATTGCCAAACTGGAGGGGTGTGGCCAGGATTGTGAGGAAGGAAGTCTGAAAACACAAGCTAGCACGAGTTTTGGGGCCAAGAGCATGGCAGGCCCACTCTGCAGAGGCTGAATCGAGATCTCCTGCAGGTGAGGTCAGGGCGAGTATCAGATGTTGCCTCAAGCTGGAGTTTGTGTCCATGAGGGCCCCTTCCTGAAGGGGGTGGGGACGTCATGAGGCCAGGGAGGTTTCCCTACGCTGGGAGTTGTGAGCTGCTCCAAACTTCAAAGTTTCCTTCTTCAGGACAGTCGAGTACTATTGGATGGTTCCAGGATGCCCCATACAGAAAGACTCGAGAGCAGGGGCCTAAGCATGGATGCCGAGAAACGCCAACTCACCTTCCCATTGCCTGGTCGAGACAAGGCACGCTCAATCTGCGGGCTCTTGGGTGAGCTACCCAGAAGGCTGAGTTTAAATGGACTCTCCTGAGGATGAGTCATAATGTGGGTTGGTGGCCATGGAGACCTTGGAATGTGGCAGTAGCTAAGGGACTCTGCAGGATTCTCCAACCCGAAGGGCTTGACACAACTCCAACAAGGAAGCTTCCCATGTGGAGATGAGAGGTCTTCTGTCTGGTGCCTCAGGAAAACCCCGTATGCTGGTCTTCGAACCCAGGCCTCTGAGGAGTGATACCTTGACACCAAAGCAAGAGTTCATAATAGGGCCTAGGGGCCTGTCTGGTTCAATCTTCTGTCTCTGCGGATATCTGTCTTTGTGTCTGCATGGAGGTAGTAGTTGCTCAGCTTGTGTCATAATGCCCCTATTTGTCCAGTGCGGCTTGCGGTAGTGGGATGTCCTTGGGGACCTTGAGGTTTCTACTATTTTGTAGAGTTGTGGCCAATGGAATGGGCAGTTTCTTAGGAGAGAGCAGGCACAGTTCTGTGGTGTGGCTCCAGAGACCCCAGCCTGGAGGCTGTGTGGGCCATGGCTGTGCAGACAGACATCCAAAAACCCTAACTCAGCTCAGGTTTGGGGCCGAGGTTACGGCAGGCCTGATCTACAGTCCCTGAGGGGAGCTACTCTGGATATGAAAGAAGGGTGAGAGGGAGGCAGTTGCTCAGGCTTTTGTCTCTGGATGTTTTGTCCACAATGTCCGTTTAATGTAGGAGTTGCCTCATGGGTCGTAGAAGTCTCCCTCTCTGGTAGTTTGTCCAGCCGCCAAGTGTTTGGGGTCATTCTGTGGGAAGGGAAGTGTCCGGTTTTCTGCCTCATGTGTCCCCTCAGTAGAGGGATTCTAGAGCATAGCAGTGGGTACTGACAACTGGAATACTCGCCCTCTGGTTAAGGCTGGGGGCCTATGGATATGACAAGCCCCATATGCAGGATCTTGGTCCAGCCACTGAGAGGCGTTACTTTAATACGGGACTCACGCTGCAGGTCACAATGCATGTCTGTGCCCTAGGCGGCCCTCAAGCACTGGCGTGGCCTTTCGGACAATGTAGGTTTTCCCACATAGAACGTTGGACAACATGTCAACCACAAGGTTTCTGGCCATGGGGAAGGAGGAATTCTAATTTCTGCATCACGTTCACCCCTGGGCTGTGATTGGAGATAAGGTCTAGGTTCTGAAACCTGAAAACCGAGGTTGGGAAGAGATGACGACCTACAGCCATAGCGGGTCCTATGTGTCCAGGTTGGGGCCAGCTGTCTGGGTGTCGTTTGGGATGTCTTGTCTCAGACTGTGCCAGACAGGGCATTAGAATACAGGGTGGGCTGTACAATTGCTTTACAATCGAGTGGCATGCATTAGAAAATCATCTGGGGTTTCTTATTAGCATCATAGGGCAAAGTTTTTCTTCTGGAGGGCAGGCAGAGTGCTGCATTGTGGCTTCGGAATTCCCAAACTGGAGGGCTTGTGGGCCAGGAGAGTGAGGACGGAAGTCTGAGAACACAAGCTAGGCTTAGGTTTCGGGGCAAGGACATGGCAGGCACACTCTGCAGAGCTGAATTGAGATTTCATGGGTCTGAAGTCAGGTCCAGCTTCAGACTTTGGCTCAGGTTTGAGTTTCTGTCCATGTGGGCCCCTTCAGGAAGGGGGGGCATTATGAGGCCATGGGGGTTTTCCCACTATTGGAGTTGTGAGATGCTCCAAACCACAAGGATTCCTTCTGTGGGACAATTAAGATTTGTTGGATGGCTCCAGGACGTCTTATAAGGTATTTTTCCAGAACAGGGTTCTAAGTATGGATGCCAGGGTAGCCAGCCTCACATTCCAAATCTCCTAGCAACAAGCAACGTTTGATCTGCTGTCTTGGGGTAGTAACAGAGGGGGCTGAGTTGAAATGGACTTTCCTGAGAATGGTCTTAACGTTGGTTTGAGTCCATGGAGACCTTGGTATGGGGCAGTGGCACCAGGGCCCTGAAGGATTCTCCTAACCCGAGGTTATGACAAAGCTCCAATGAGCAAGTTTTCCATGGGGAGACGAGATTTGTTTTTAATGGTGCCTCAGGAAACCACCATATGCTGGTATTGGAAACGAGGCCTCTGAGGAGAGATGCCTGGAAACCAAAGCAATGGATCTGATTAGGGCCTAGGGGCCTGTCCGGTTCAATATTCTTCTCTGGGGACATCTGTTGTCTGAGTGGGGGTAGTTGCTCAGCTGGTTTGAGATCACCCCTGTATGTCCTGGGCGGCCTACACTATTGGGATGGCCTCGGTGACTTTGGAGGTTTTTCCTCATTTGCAAGGTTGTGCCAATGGAATGGGAAGAATTCCCTTGAAAGGGAAGCACAGTCCTGAGGTGTGGCTCCAAGGACCCAAGTGTGGAGCGTGTGTGGTCCAGGGCTATTTGGACAAAAGTCTGAAAACACAAACTCCACTTAGGTTGGGGGATGTAGGTATGGCCGGCCCGATCTATAGACTGTGAGGAGAACACTTCGGGATATGAACAAAGGGCGATGTGAGATGCTTGCTCATGCTTTTTTTTTTTTTTTTTTCTGGAAATGTGTCACCGATTGCCATGGAATGTCGGGGTGTCCTCATGGGCCATTGATGAGGCTCCCTTTCTGGGGATTTGACCTGATCCCAAGAGTTTGAGGTCATTCTGTGGGAAGGGAGGAGGCCTTTCTGTTTTTTTGTTTATTTTTTTTGTTTTTGTTTTTGTTTTTTTTTTTTTTACCTCAGGTGGACCACCAAAAGAGGGATTCCAGAGCAGAGTCGTGGGTTGGGGCAACTGGACAACCAGACCTCTGGTTAACATTGGGACCTAAGAACATGGCAAGACCCATATGTGGGCTCTTGGTCCAGACACTGAGAGGCTTTCCTTGAGGATAGGTCTCACACTGAGTTTCACAATGTGTTTTTGTGCCCAAGGAGCCCCTCAAGTCAGGGCGTGGCCTAATGTACCATGCTGGTTTCTCCTACACTGAACGTTGCACAATATGGCAACCACAAGTTTTCTGGCCATGGGGAAGATGGAGTTCTAATTTCTGCAAAACTTTCACTCCTGGACTGTGATTGGATTTAAGGTCTAGGTTCTGAAGCCTGAAAACTGAGGTTGGGAAGAGATGAAGACCTAAGGCCATGGTGTGTCTGATGTGCTCAGTGTTCGGCCAGCTGTTGAGTGTGGGTTGGGAGGTGCAGGCTCAGGCTGTGGCAGACAGGGAATTAGTGCCCAGGCTAGACTGTATCATTGGGGTGCAGTCGAGTTTCGTGCAGGATGGTACTCATTTGTGGTTACAGGGTAGCCCCAGAGGGCAACGTTTTTCTTCTGGAGGGAAGACACATTGCCACATAGTGGCTCCAGAATTCCCAAACTGGAAGGCTTGTGGGCCAGGAGTGTGAGGAAAAAATTCTGAGAACACAAGCCAGACTTAGATTTCGGGGTGAGGGGACGGCAGGCACCCTCTGCAGAGATGATTTTAGATCCTGTATACCTGAAGACAGAGCTAGGATCAGACGTTGGCTTAGGTCGAAGTTTCTGTCCATGACGGCCCCTTCATGAAGGGGAGGGTGTCACGAGGACATGGAGGTTTTCCCACGATGGGAATTGTGAGATGCTCCAAACCGCAATGATTCCTTCTGTGGGACAGTCGAGACCTGTTGGATGGCTCCAGGACATCCCATAAGGAAGTTATCCAGAGCAGGGTTCTAAGGATGGATGCCTGGGCAGCCTGCCTCCCATTCCGGGTGTCTCATAGAGCCAAGGCAAGTTCGATCTGCTGGATCTACGGGAGCATCCGAGGTGGGTGTGTTAAAATGGGTGAGTTGAGGATGGGTCATAATGTGCATTTGTGTCCATGTAGACCTTGGAATGGGGTGCTTGAACCGGGGCCTTGAGGGATGTTCATAACAGGAGGTTTTGATGGAGCTCTAAAGAGTATGTTTCCTATGTAGAGAGGAGAATTGTTTTGATGAGTGCCTAAGGAATCTCCCATATGCTGGTATTGGAAACCAGGCCTCTGAGGAGAGATGACTGAAATCAAAAGCAATGGATCTGATTAGGGCCTAAGTGCCTGTCCAGTTCAATCTTATTCTATGGGGATATCTGTCTCTGGGTCTGAGTGGAGGTAGTTTCCTAAGTTGTGAAAGATCATCCCAGTGTGTCCTGGGCAGCAAACACTATTCGGATGGCCTCGGGGAGTTTGGAGGATTCTCCTAATCTATAGGGTTGTGGCCAATGGAAATGGCAGAATTCCCCTGGAGAGGGAAGCCACAGTCCTGAGGTGTGGCTCCAGGGGCCCCAGCTTGGATGGTGTGTGGGCCAGGCCTGTGGGGACAGAAGTCTGAAAACACAAACTGAGCTTAGGTTTGGGGATGTATGTATGAAGGCTCGATCTACAGAACGTGAGAATTTTCCGGGCTATGAACAATGGGCGAGTATGTGGCGATTGCTCAGGCTTTTGTCTCTGGATTTTGTGTCAACGGTGGCCGTGGAATGTCGGGATTTCCTCAAGGGCCATGGACAATTCTTTCTCTGGTGATATGGCCTGATCCCAAGTGGTTGGGATCATTCTGTGGATTGGAAGAGTCCTTTCTGTATATATATATATATATATATATATATATATATATATATATATATATATATTTTTTTTTTTTTTACCTCAGGTGTCCCACCAAAATGGGATTCCAGAGTAGAGCCCTGAGTAGGGGTGACTAGTCATCTCGAACTCCGGTTGAGATTGGGGGACTAGGGGCTTGGCAAGCCCCATATGTGGGCTGTTGTTCCAGTCACTAAGAGGCTTTACATGAGGATAGGGCTCACGCTGAGGGTCACAATGTGTGTTTGTGCAAATTGTGGCCCTCAGGGATAGGTGGGGCCTCATAGTCCATGCTGCTTTCTCCTACAATGAACATTGGACAACATGCCAACCACTAGGTTACTTGCCAAGCCGAAGGAGAAGTTCTGATTCTTGCATCACATTCATTCCTGAGCAGTGAGTGGAGATAAGGTCTAGGTTCTGAAGGTGAAACCTGAGGTTGGGTAGAGATGATGGCCTAAAGCCATTGTGGGTGTGATATGCTCTGTGTACGGCCAGCTTTCTGGGTGTTGGATGGAGGTCTGCCCTCAGGCTGTGTCAGACAGGGCTTTAGTGCACAGGCTAGACTGTATAATTGGGGTATAGTCGAGTGGCATGCAGGTTGTTACTCATTTGGCGTTTCCGGTTAGCCCTATAGGGCAACATTTTTCTTCTGGAGGGCAGGCAGAGTGCTGCATTGTGTCTCCAGAATTGCCAAACTGGAGGGGTGTGGCCAGGATTGTGAGGAAGGAAGTCTGAAAACACATGCTAGCACAAGTTTTGGGGCCAAGAGCATGGCAGGCCCACTCTGCAGAGGCTGAATCGAGATCTCCTGCAGGTGAGGTCAGGGCGAGTATCAGATGTTGCCTCAAGCTGGAGTTTGTGTCCATGACGGCCCCTTCCTGAAGGGGGTGGGGGCGTCATGAGGCCAGGGAAGTTTCCCTACGCTGGGAGTTGTGAGCTGCTCCAAACTTCAAAGTTTCCTTCTTCAGGACAGTCAAGTACTATTGGATGGTTCCAGGATGCCCCATACAGAAAGACTCGAGAGCAGGGGCCTAAGCATGGATGCCGAGACACGCCAACTCACCTTCCCATTGCCTGGTCGAGACAAGGCACGCTTAATCTGCGGGCTCTTGGGTGAGCTACCCAGATGGCTGAGTTTAAGTGGACTCTCCTGAGGATGAGTCATAATGTGGGTTGGTGGCCATGGAGACCTTGGAATGTGGCAGTAGCTAAGGGACTCTGCAGGATTCTCCAACCCGAAGGGCTTGACACATCTCCAACAAGGAAGCTTCCCATGTGGAGATGAGAAGTCTTCTGTCTAGTGCCTCAGGAAAGCCCGTATGCTGGTCTTCGAACCCAGGCCTCTGAGGAGTGATACCTGGACACCAAAGCAAGATTTCATAATAGGGCCTAGGGGCCTGTCTGGTTCAATCTTCTGTCTCTGTGGATATCTGTCAGTGTGTCTGCATGGAGGTAGTAGTTGCTCAGCTTGTGTCATAATGCCCCTATTTGTCCAGTGCGGCTTGCGGTAGTGGGATGTCCTTGGGGACCTTGAGGTTTCTACTATTTTGTAGAGTTGTGGCCAATGGAATGGGCAGTTTCTTAGGAGAGAGCAGGCACAGTTCTGTGGTGTGGCTCCAGAGACCCCATCCTGGAGGCCGTGTGGGCCATGGCTGTGCAGACAGACATCCAAAAACCCTAACTCAGCTCAGGTTTGGGGCTGAGGTTACGGCAGGCCTGATCTACAGTCCATGAGGGGAGCTCCTCTGGATATGAAAGAAGGGTGAGAGGGAGGCAGTCGCTCAGGCTTTTGTCTCTGGATGTTTTGTCCACAATGTCCGTTTAATGTAGGAGTTGCCTCATGGGTCGTAGAAGTCTCCCTCTCTGGTAGTTTGTCCAGCCCCCAAGAGTTTGGGGTCATTCTGTGGGAAGGGAAGTGTCCTGTTTTCTGCTTCATGTGTTCCCCCAGTAGAGGGATTCTAGAGCATAGCAGTGGGTACTGACAACTAGAATACTCGCCCTCTGGTTAAGTTTGGGGGCCTATGGATATGACAAGCCCCATATGCAGGATCTTGGTCCAGCCACTGAGAGGCGTTACTTTAATACGGGACTCACGCTGCAGGTCACAATGCATGTCTGTGCCCTAGGCGGCCCTCAAGCACTGGCGTGTCCTTTCGGACAATGCAGGTTTTCCCACATTGAACGTTGGACAACATGCCAACCACAAGGTTTCTGTCCATGGGGAAGGAGGAATTCTAATTTCTGCATCACGTTCACCCCTGGGCAGTGATTGGAGATAAGGTCTAGGTTCTGAAGTCTGAAAACCGAGGTTGGGAAGAGATGACGACCTACAGCCATAGCGGGTCCTATGTGTCCAGGTTGGGGCCAGCTGTCTGGGTGTCGTTTGGGATGTCTTGTCTCAGGCTGTGCCAGACAGGGCATTAGTATACAGGGTGGGCTGTATAATTGCTTTAAAATCGAGTGGCATGCATTAGAAAATCATTTGGTGTTTCTTATTAGCAGCATAGGGCAAAGTTTTTCTTCTGGAGGGCAGGCAGAGTGCTGCATTGTGGCTTCGGAATTCCCAAACTGGAGGGATTGTGGGCCTGGAGAGTGAGGACAGAAGTCTGAGAACAGAAGCTAGGCTTAGGTTTCAGGGCAAGGACATGGCAGGCACACTCTGCAGAGCGGAATTGAGATCTCATGCGTCTGAAGTCAGGTCGAGGTTCAGACTTTGGCTCAGGTTTGAGTTTCTGCCCATGTGGGCCCCTCAGGAAGGGGGGGCATTATGATGCCATGGTGGTTTTCCCACTATTGGAGTTGTGAGATGCTCCAAACCACAAGGATTCCTTCTGTGGGACAATTAAGATTTGTTGGATGGCTCCAGGACGTCTTATAAGGTATTTTTCCAGAAAAGCGTTCTAAGTATGGATGCCTGGGCAGCCAGCCTCACATTCCAATTGTCTCCTAGCAACAATAAACGTTTGATCTGCTGTCTTGGGGTAGCAACAGAGGGGGCTGAGTTGAAATGGACCTTCCTGAGGATGGTCTTAATGTTGGTTTGAGTCCATGGAGACCTTGGTATGGGGCAGTGGCACCAGGGCCCTGAAGGATTCTCCTAACCAGAGGTTATGACAAAGCTCCAATGAGCAAGTTTTCCATGGGGAGACGAGATTTGTTCTTATTGGTGCCTCAGGAAACCACCATATGCTGGTATTGGAAACGAGGCCTCTGAGGAGAGATGCCTGGAAACCAAAGCAATGGATCTGATTAGGGCCTAGGGGCCTGACCGGTTCAATATTCTTCTCTGGGGACATCTGTTGTCTGAGTGGAGGTAGTTGCTCAGCTGGTTTGAGATCACCCCTGTTTGTCCTGGGCGGCCTACACTAATGGGATGGCCTCGGTGACTTTGGAGGTCTTTCCTCATTTGCAAGGTTGTGGCCAATGGAATGGGAAGAATTCCCTTGAAAGGGAAGCACAGTCCTGAGGTGTGGCTCCAGGGACCCAAGTGTGGAGCGTGTGTGGTCCAGGGCTATTTGGACAAAAGTCTGAAAACACAAACTCCACTTAGGTTGGGGGATGTAGGTATGGCCGGCCCGATCTATAGACAGTGAGGAGAACTCTTCGGGATATGAACAAAGGGCGATGTGAGATGCTTGCTCATGCTTTTTTTTTTTTTTTTTTTCTGGAAATGTGTCACCGATTGCCATGGAATGTCGGGGTGTCCTCATGGGCCATCGATGAGGCTCCCTTTCTGGGGATTTGACCTGATCCCAAGAGTTTGGGTTCATTCTGTGGGAAGGGAGGAGGCCTTTCTGGTTTTTTTGTTTATTTTGTTTTTGTTTTTGTTTTTGTTTTTGTTTTTTTTACCTCAGGTGGATCACCAAAAGAGGGATTCCAGAGCAGAGTCGTGGGTTGGGGCAACTGGACAACCAGACCTCTGGTTAACATTGGGACCTAAGAACATGGCAAGCCCCATATGTGGGCTCTTGGTCCAGACACTGAGAGGCCTTCCTTGAGGATAGGTCTCACACTGAGTTTCACAATGTGTTTTTGTGCCCAAGGAGCCCCTCATGTCAGGACGTGGCCTAATGTACCATGCTGGTTTCTCCTACACTGAACGTTGCACAATATGGCAACCAAAAGTTTTCTGGCCATGGGGAAGAAGGAGTTCTATTTTCTGCCACACTTTCACTCCTGGACTATGATTGGATTTAAGGTCTAGGTTCTGAAGCCTGAAAACTGAGGTTGGGAAGAGATGAAGCCCTAAGGCCATGGTGTGTCTGATGTGCTCAGTGTTCGGCCTGCTGTTGAGTGTGGGTTGGGAGGTGCAGGCTCAGGCTGTGGCAGACAGGGAATTAGTGCCCAGGCTAGACTGTATCATTGGGGTGCAGTCGAGTTTCGTGCAGGATGGTACTCATTTGTGGTTACTGGCTAGCCCCAGAGGGCAACGTTTTTCTTCTGGAGGGAAGACACAGTGTCACATACTGGCTCCAGAATTCCCAAACTGGAAGGCTTGTGGGCCAGGAGTGTGAGGAAAAAATTCTGAGAACACAAGCCAGACTTAGATTTCGGGGTGAAGGGACGGCAGGCACCCTCTGCAGAGATGATTCGAGATCCCGTATACCTGAAGACAGAGCTAGGATCAGACGTTGGCTTAGGTCGGAGTTTCTGTCCATGATGGCCCCTTCATGAATGGGAGGGTGTCACGAGGACATGGAGTTTTTCCCACGATTTGAATTGTGAGATGCTCCAAACCGCAATGATTCCTTCTGTGGGTCAGGTGAGACCGGTGGATGGTTCCAGGACATCCCATAAGGAAGTTATCCAGAGCAGGGTTCTAAGGATGGATGCCTGGGCAGCCTGCCTCCCATTCCAGGTGTCTCATAGAGCCAAGGCAAGTTCGATCTGCCTGATCTAGTGGAGCAACCGAATCGGGTGTGTTGAAATGGGTGAGTTGAGGATGGGTCATAATGTGCATTTGTGTCCATGGAGACCTTGGAATGGGGTCTTGATCCGGGTCCTTGAGGGATGTTCATAACCGGAGGTTTTGATGGAGCTCTAAAGAGTATGTTTCCTATGTAGAGAAGAGAATTGTGAATTGATGAGTGCCTAAGGAATCTCCCATATGCTGGTATTGGAAACCAGGCCTCTGAGGAGAGATGACTGGAAACAAAAGCAATGGTAATGATTAGAGCCTAGGTGCCTGTCCGGTTCAATCTCTTTGCTGGGGATACGTGTCTAAGTATCTGAGGTGAGGTAGTTGCTCAGATTGTGTCAGATCGCCCCTGTTTGTCCTGGGCGACCTATAATATTGGAATGGCCTCGGGACTTTGGAGTTTCTCCTAATCTATAGGGTTGTGGTCAATGGAATGGGCAGAAATCCCCTGGAGAGGGCAGGCAAAGTTCTGAGTTTGGCTCTAGGGGCCCAACTTTGAGGGTGTGTGGGCCAGGCCTGTGGAGCAAAAATCTGAAAACACAAACTCCGCTTAGGATTGGGGACATAGTTATGGCACGCCCAATCTACAGACCGTGATAACACTTCAGGATATGAAAAAGTGTGAGTTTGAGGTGATTGCTCAGATTTTGTCTCTGGATTTGTGTCAACAATGTGGGTGGAATGCTGGCGTTGCCTCATGGGTTGTGGACGGCTTTCCTTCTCTGAGGATTTGACCCAATGCCAAGAGTTTGTGTATGTTCTGTGGGATGGGAGGAGTCCTTTCTGTTTTTTATTTTATTTTATTTTATTTTTTGTACCTCATGTGTCCCAATAAAGGAGGGATTCAAGAGCAGAGTCCTCGGGAGGGACAACTGGGCAACCCCACCTCTGTTTTAGTTTGGGGGCTTAGGGGCATGGCATGTCCAATATGTGGGCTCTTGATTCAGACACTGAGAGGCCTTCCTCGAGGACAGGGCTCATGCTGAGGGTCACAATGCCTATTTGTGCCAACAAGGCCCTCAAGCATGGGAAGGGCCTCATGGGCCACGCTGGATTCTCCGACACTGAACGTTGGAGAATATGCCAACCACAAGGTTTCTGGCCATGGCGAAGGAAGAGTTGTGACTTCTGCATCACGTTAACCCCTGGACAGTGATTGGAGCTTAGGTCTAGGTTCTGAAACCTGAAAACCGAGGTTGGGAAGAGATGAAGACCTAAGGACCTGTTGGGTCCAATGAGCTCAGTGTGCGGCCAGCTGTTGAGCGTAGGTCTGGAGGTGTGGGCTCATGCTGTGTCAGACAAGGCATTAGACAGGGTAGACTGAATATTTGGGGTGCAGTCGAGTGGCGTTCAATTGATCCTCATACGGGTCTCTAGGTAGTTCCATAAGGCAACGTTTTTTCTCTGGGAGGGCAGGCAGAGTGCTGCATTGTGGCCCCAGTATTGCCAAACGGTAGGGATTTTGGGCCAGGGGTGTGAGGACTGTAGTCTGAGAACACAAGCTAGGCTTAGTTTTGGGGGTGAGGGCACAGAAGGCACACTCTGCAGAGCTGAATCATGATCTCATGCACCTGAAGTCAGGGCGAATATCAGACGTTTGCTCAGGTTGGAGTTTCTGTCCATGATGGCCACTTTATAAAGTGGAGCGTCTCAAGAGGCCATGTAGATTTTCCCACAATGGGAGTTCTGAGATGCTCCAGACTGCAAAGATTCCTTCTTTGGGACACTTGAGACCTGTTGGATGGCACTAGGATGTCCCATATGGAATGACTCCAGAGTAGGGTTCTAAGGATTGATGCCTAGGCAGCCCACCTCCCATTCTAGTTGTCTCCTAGCGACAAGGCAGGTTTGATCTGCAGGCCCTGGGGGAGAAACCAAGGGGGTTGAGTTGACATGGACGCTCCCGAGGATAGATCATAATGTGGTTTTAAGTCCATGGAGACCCTGGAATGGGGCGCTTGATCCGGGGCCCTGAAAGATTCTCCTAAACAGAGGTTTTTATAGAGCTCCAAAGAGTACATTTCCTATGTGGAGACGAGATTTTTCTGATGAGTGCCTCAGTAATCCCCCTATGCTGGTATTGGAAACCAGGCCTCTGAGGAGAGATGCCTGGAAACAAAAGCAATGGATCTGATTAGGGCCTAAGTGCCTGTCCAGTTCAATCTTATTCTATGGGGATATCTGTCTCTGGGTCTGAGTGGAGGTAGTTTCCTAACTTGTGAAAGATCATCCCTGTTTGTCCTGGGCAGCCAACACTATTGGGATGGCCTCGGGGAGTTTGGAGGATTCTCCTAATTTATAGGGTTGTGGCCAATGGAAATGGCAGAATTCCCCGGGAGAGGGAAGCCACAGTCCTGAGGGGTGGCTCCAGGGGCCCCAGCTTGGATGGTGTGTGGGCCAGGCCTGTGGGGACAGAAGTCTGAAAACACAAACTCAGCTTAAGTTTGGGGATGTATGTATGAAGGCTCGATCTACAGAACGTGAGAATTTTCCGGGCTATGAACAAAGGGCGAGTATGTGGCGCTTGCTCAGGCTTTTGTCTCTGGATTTTGTGTCAACGGTGGCCGTGGAATGTCGGGGTGTCCTCAAGGGCCATGGACAATTCTTTCTCTGGTGATTTGGCCTGATCCCAAGGGGTTGGGATCATTCTGTGGATGGGAAAAGTCCTTTCTGTATTTTTTTTTTTTTTACCTCAGGTGTCCCACCAAAGAGGGATTCCAGAGCAGAGTCCTGAGTCGGGTGACTAGACATCTCGAACTCTGGTTGAGATTGGGTGACTAGGGGCTTGGCAAGCCCCATATGTGGGCTGTTGTTCCAGTCACTAAGAGGCTTCACATGAGTATAGGGCTCACGCTGAGGGTCACAATATGTGTTTGTGCAAATTGTGGCCCTCAGGGATAGGTGGGACCTCATAGTCCATGCTGCTTTCTCCTACAATGAACGTTGGACAACATGCCAACCACAAGGTTTCTTGCCATGGCGAAGGAGAAGTTCTGATTCTTGCATCACGTTCACTCCTGAGCAGTGAGTGTAGATAAGGTCTAGGTTCTGAAGGTGAAAATTGAGGTTGGGTAGAGATGATGGCCTAAAGCCATTGTGGGTATGATATGCTCAGTGTACGGCCAGCTGTCCTGGTGTTGGACTGGAGGTCTGCCCTCAGGCTGTGTCAGACAGGGCTTTAGTGCACAGGCTAGACTGTATAATTGGGGTATGGTCGAGTGGCATGCAGGTTGTTACTCATTTGGCGTTTCTGGTTAGGCCTATAGGGCAACATTTTTCTTCTGGAGGGCAGGCAGAGTGCTGCATTGTGTCTCCAGAATTTCCAAACTGGAGGGGTGTGGCCAGGATTCTGAGGACGGAAGTCTGAGAACACAAGATAGGCTTAGGTTTCAAGGCGAGGGCCCAGCAGGCCCACTCTCAAGTGCTGAATCGAGATCTCATGCTTCTGAATTCAGGGCGAGGATCAGACTTTGGCTTAGGATGGAGTTTCTGTCCATGATGGCCCATTTATGAAGGTGTGGGTCATCATGAGGATATGGAGGTTTTCTCACAGTGTTATTGTGTGATGCTTCAAACCACAAGGATTCATTCTGCGAGACAGTCAAGACAGGTTGGTTGGATTCAAGACATCCCATAAAGAAGTTCTCCAGAGCAGGGTTCTAAGGATGGATGCCTGGGCAGCCCGCCTCCCATTCTAACTGTCTCCTAGTGACAAGGAAGGTTTGATCTGCTGGCTCTGGGTGAGTAGCAGAGTGGGCTGATTTGAAATGGACTCTCCTGAGAATGGTTCATAATGTAAGTTTGTGTCCTTGGAGACCTTGGGATTGGGCCATGGTGCCAGCGCCCTGAAGGATCCTCCTAACCTGAGGTATTGACACAGCTCCAAAGAGCAAGTTTCCCATGTGGAGATGAGATCTGTTCTGATTGTTTCCTTAGGAAGCCCCCATATTCTGATATTGGAAACCAGGCCTCTGAGGAGAGATACCTAGAAACCAAAGCAATGCATCAGAAGTTGGCTCAGGTTGGAGTTTCTGTCCATGATGGCCCCTTTATAAAGGGGAGCCTCTCATGAGGCCATGTAGGTTTTCCCACGATAGGAGTTGTGAGATGCTCCAATCTGCAAGGATTCCTTCTGTGGGACAGTCAAGACCTGTTGGAAGGCTCCAGGACATCCCATATGGAACGGCGCCAGAGCAGGATTCCATGGATGGATGCCTAGAGAGTCTGCTTTGCATTCCAGTTGTCTCCTAGCGACAAGGCAGGTTTGATATTCTGCCTCTGGGGGAGTAATCGACGGGGCTGAGTTGAAATGTACTCTCCTGCCGAATGGTCATAATGCGGGTATGTGTCCATGGAGACCTTGGAATAGGGCGGTTGCTCCGGCTACCTGAAGGTTTCTCCTAACTGGAGGCTTTTACAGTGCTCCAAAGGATAAGTTTCCCATGTGAAGACAAGATTTGTTCTGATTGGTATCTCTGGAATCCCCCATATGCTGGTATTGGAAAACAGGCCTCTGAGGAGAGATGCTTAGAAAAAAAAAGCAATGGAACCAATTACATTCTAGGGGCCAGTCCAGTTTAATCTTCTTCTCTTGGGTTATCTGTCTATGGGTGAGTTGACGTCGTTGCTCAGTTTGTGAGAGATCGCCCCTCTTTGTCCTGGGTGGCCTACACTATTGGAATGGCCTCTGAGACTTTGGAGGTTTCTCCTTATCTGTAGGGTTGTGGCCAATGGAATGGGAAGAATTTCCTTGGAGAGGGCAGGCACAGTCCTGAGGTGTGGCTCCAGGGGCCTCAGTCTGGAGGGTGTGTGGGACAGGGATGTCAGGATAGAAGTCTGAAAACACAAACTCGGCTTAGGTTTGGGGACGTAGGTATGGCAGGCCCAATCTACAGACTATGAGGAGAATTTTTTGGGCTATGACCTAAGGGTGAGTGTGAACGCTTGCTGAAGCTTATGTCTCTGGATTTTGTGTCAATAGTGGCCATGGAATGTCGGGCTGGCCTCATGGGCCATGGACGAATCTTTCTCTCTGGACCCCAATCACTTGGGATGGCCCAATCCCAAGTGATTGGGATCATTCTGTGAGTGGGAGGAGTCCTTTCTGTGTTTATTTACCTCAAATGTCCCACCAAAGAGGGTTTCCAGAGCAGAGCCCTGAGTAGGGGTGACTAGATGTCTCTACCTCTGGTTAAGATTGGGTGACTTGGGGCATGGCAGGCCCCATATGCGGGCTCATGGTCCAGCCACTGAGAGGCTTTACTTGAGGACAGGGCTCAAACTGAGGGTCCCAATGTGTGTTTGAGCCCACCGCAGCTCTTAAGCATAGGCAGGGCCTCAGGGACCCTACACTACCCTCAGGGGCCCTACTACTACCCCTGTAGGCCCTACAGGGGTCCTCCACTGAACGTTGGACAAGATGCCAACCACAAGATTCTGGCGAGAGGGAAGGAGGAGTTCTGATTTCTGCATCACGTTCACCCATGGGAAGTGAGTAGAGATAAGGTCTAGGATTCTGTAGCCTGAAAACCGAAGTTGGAAAGAGATGGCAACCTAAGGCCATGGCGGTTCAGATGTTCTCAGTGTACTGCAAGCTGTCTGGGTGTCGGTTGGGAATTCAGGCCTCAGGTTCTGTCGAACAGGGCATTAGTGCACAGGCTAGACTATATAATTGGTGTACAGTTGAGTGACGTGCAGGTTTATCCTCATTGGAGGTTTCTGGGTAGACCCATAGGGCAATATTTTTCTTCTAGAGGGCAGGCAGAGTGCAGCACTGTGTCATCGGAAATCCCAAAATAGAGGGCGTGTGGTCCAGGAGAGTGAGGACGGAAGTCGGAGAACACTAGCTACGCTTAGGTTTTGGGGTGAGGGCACAGCAGGTACACTCTGAAGAGCTGAATCAAGATCTCGTGCATCTGAAGTCAAGGCGAAGATCAGCTGTTGGCTCAGGTTGGAGTTTCTTTCCATGATCTGCCTTCATGAAGATTGGGGGCATCATGTGACCTTGGAAGCTTTCCATGATATGAGTTGTTAGGTGGTCCATGCACAAGGACTACTGTGGGACAGTCGAGACCTGTTGGATGGCTCAAGGATGTCTTATAAGGAACGACGCAAGAGCAGGGTTCTAAGGATGGATGCCTGAAGAGCCCAACTCGCATTTCAATTGTCTCCTAGCGACAAGGCAGGTTCAATCTGCTGGCTCTGGAGTAGCAACCGAGGGGGTTTAGTTGAAATGGACTCTCCTGAGGATGGGTCATAATTTGGGATTGTGTCCATGGAGATATTCAAATGGGGCAGTGGCTCCAGTGACCTGAAGTTTTCTCCTAACTGGAGGTTATGACACAGCTCCATAGAGCAAGATTCCCATGTGGAGACGAGATTTTTTCTGATAGGTAGCTCTGGAAACCCCCTTATGCTGGTATTGGAATCCAGGCCTCTGAGGAGAGATGCCTGAAAATAAAAAGCAATGGATCCAATTAGGGCCTAGGTGCCTGTCTTGTTCAATATTCTTTTCTATGGATATCTGTCTAAGGTTCTGATTGGAGGTAGTGGCTCAGCTTGTGCCAGAGGGTCCCTGTATGTCCAGGACATCCTACACTATTGGGATGGCCTCAGAGATTTTGGATGATTCTCCTAATCTGTCAGGTTGTGCCAAATGAATGAGCAGAATTCCCTTGGAGAGGGCAGGCACAGTCCTGAGGTGTGGCTCCATGGGGCCCAGCCTTTAGAATGTGTGGGTGAGGACAATGGAGACAGAAGTCTGAAAACACAAACTCGGCTTAGGTTTGGGGACATAGGTATGGCAGGCCCGATCTACAGACCTTGAGAATTTTGGGGGCTCTGAATAAAGGGCAAGTGTGTGGCGCTTTTTCAGGTTTTTGTCTCCAGATTTTGTGTCAATGGTGACCGTGGAATGTCAGGCTGGCCTCATCGACCATGGACGAGTATTTCTCTCTGTGGATTTGGCCAGATTCCAAGTGTTTGGGGTCATTCTTTGGATGGTAGGAGTCCTTACTTTTTTTTTTTCTTTATCTTGGTTTTTTTTTTTTTTTTTTTTTTTTTTTTTTTTTTTTTACCTTATGTGTCCCACCAAAGAGGGATTCCAGGAAAGAGCTCTGAATAAGGTTGACTAGACTTCTCAAGCTCTGGCTAGGATTGGGGGAGTAGGGGCATGGCAAGTCCCATATGCAGGCTCTTGGTCCAGCCCCGGAGAGGCTTTACTTGAGGCCAGGGTTCATGCTTAGGGTCCTAATGTGTGTTTGTGCCCATCGCAGCCCTCAAGCATGTCTGAGGCCTCATGGGCCATGCTGGGTTCTCATATACTGAACGTTGGACAACATGCCAACCACAAGGTTTCTGGTCATGGGGAAGGTGAAGTTCTGATTTCTGCATCACGTACATCACTTAGTTGTGAGTGGAGATAATGTCTAGGTTCTGAAGCCTGAAGACCAAGGTTGGGAAGAGATGATGACCTAAGGCCATGGCATGTTCGTTGTGTTCAGTGTGAGGCCAGGTGTCTGGGTGTCGGTCACGAGGTCTGGGGTCAGGCTGTGTCAGACAGGGCATTAGTGCCCAGGCTAGACTGTATAATTGGGGTACAGTCTAGAGAATTGCAGGTTGATCCTCATTTGATGTTTCTGGGTAGACCCCTAGGGCAAAGTCTCTCTTCTGGAGGGCAGGCAGAGTGCTGCATTTTGTCTCCAGAATTCCCAAAGTGGAAGGCTTGTGGGCCAGGAGTGTGAGGACGGAAGTCTGAGAACGTGAGCTGGCTTAGGTTTTGGGCGAGGGCAAGGCAGGCACACTCTGCAGAGCTGAATTGAGATCTCATGCATCTGAAGTCAGGGCGAGGATCAGACGGGAGTTTCTGTCCATGATGTCCTCTACCTGAAGGTGGAGGCATCACGAGGCCATGGAGGTTTTCCCACGGTGCGAGTGTGTGATGCTGCAAACCACAAGGATTCCTTCTGCAGGACAGTTGAGACCTGTTGAATGGATCAAGGACACCCCATTAGGAATTTCTCCAGAGCAGAGTTCTAACAACGGATACCTGGGCAACGAACTCGCATTCCAATTGTCTCCTAGTGACAAAGCAGGTTTGATCTGCTGGCACTGGGTGAGCAACCGCCAGGTTTGAGTTGAAATGGACTCTCCTGAGGATGGGTCATAATGTGGGATTGTGTCCATTGAGACATTGGAATGGGGCGGTGGCTCCAGTGACGTGAAATTTTCTCCTAACTGGAGGTTTTGACACAGTTCCATATAGCATGATTCCCATGTGGCATGCGATTTGTTCTGATTGGTAGCTCCAGAAACCCCCATGTGCTGGTATTGGAATCCAGGCCTCTGAGGAGAGATACGTGAAAACAAAAGCAATGGATCCGTTTAGGGCCTAGGTGCCTGTCCTGTTCAATCTTCTTTTCTATGGATATCTATCTACAGGTCTGATTGGAGGTAGTGGCTCAGCTTGTGGCAGATGGTCCCTGTTTGTCCCGGACATCCTACAATATTGGGGTGGCCTCGGGGACTTCGGATGTTGCTCCTAATCTGTCAGGTTGTGCCAAAGGAATGAGCAGAATTCCCATGGAGAGGGCAGGCACAGTCCTGAGGTGTGGCTCCATGGGGCCAAGCCTTGAGGGTGTGTGGGCCAGGACAATAGAGACAGAAGTCTGAAAACACAAACGTGGCTTAGGTTTGGGGACATAGGTATGGCAGGCCCGATCTACAGACCGTGAGAATTTTTCAGGCTTTGAACAAAGGGCGCTTTGTTCAGGCTTTTGTCTCCGGATTTTGTGTCAATGGTGGCCGTGGAATGTCAGGATGGCCTCATCAGCCATGGACGAGTATTTCTCTCTGTGAATTTGGCACAATTCCAAGTGTTTGCGGTCATTCTTTGGACGGTAAGAGTCCTTTCTCTATTTTTTTTTTAACCTCATGTGTCCCACCAAGGAGGGATTCTAGAGAAGAGATCTGAGTAGGGGTGACTAGACTTCTCAAGCACTGGTTAAGGCCTGGGGAGTAGGGGCATGGTAATGTCCATATGTGGGCTCTTGGTCCATCCCCGGAGAGGCTTTACTTGAGGCCAGGGATCATGCTTAGGATCCTAATGTGTGTTTGTGCCCATCGCAGCCCTCAAGCATGTCTGGGGCCTCATGGGCCATGCTGGTTTCTCCTACACTGCACGTTGGACAACGTGCCAACCACAGGGTTTCTGGTCATGGGGAAGGAGGAGTTCTGATTTCTGCATCACGTACACGGCATGGCAGTGAGTAGAGATAAGGTCTAGATTCTGAAGCCTGAAAACCGAGGTTGGTAAGAGATGACAACCTAAGGCCATGGTGGGTCCAATGCACTTAGTGTTCGGCCAGATGTCTGTGTCCATCATGAGGTCTGGGCTCAGGCTGTGTCAGGCAGGGCATTAGTCCCCAGGCTAGACTGTATAATTGGGGTACAGTCGAGTGATGTGAAGGTTGGTCCTCATTTGGGGTTTCTGGTTGGCCCCATAGGGCAAAGATTTTCTTCTGCAGGGCAGGCAGAGTGCTGCATTCTGGCTCCAGAATTGCCAACTTCAGGGCTTGTGGGCCAGGTGTTTTAGGACAGAAGTCTGAGAACACAAGTTCAGCTTTGAATTCGCAGCGGTGACATGGCAGGCACACTCTACAGACCTGAAATGAGATCTCGTGCATCTGAAGTCAGGGCGAGGATCAGATGTTGGCTTAGGTTGGAGTTTCTGTACATGATGTCCCCTTCATGAAGGTGGGGGGGGGCATCAGGAAACCATGGAAGATTTCCAACTTTGTGAGTGTGTGATGCTCCAAACCACAAGGATTCCGTCAGCGGGACAGTCACGACTTTTTGGATGGATCAAGGACGTCCCATAAGAAATGCTCCAAAGCACAGTTCTAATGATGGATGCCTGGGCAGTCCAACTTGCATTCCAACTGTGTCCTAGTGAAAAGGAGGATTTGATCTGCTGTCACTGGGGGAACAACCGAGGGGGCTGAATTGAAATGGAATCTCATGAGGATCAGTCGATGTGGATTTGTGTCCATGGATCCCTTGGAATGGGGCAGTGGCTCTGTTGCCCTGAAGAATTCTCCTAACCTGAGGTTTTGATGCAGCTCCAAAGAGCAAGTTTCCCATGTAGAGACGAGATTTGTTCTGAAACCCCCACAACCTGGTATTGGAAACCAAGCATCTGGGGAACAATGCCTGGAATCCAAAGCAATGGATCTGATTACGGTCTAGGGGCCTGTCCTTTTCAATATTCTCCTCTGAGTGTCTCTGTCTAAGATTCAGAATGGAGGTCACTGCTCAGCTTGTGTCAGATCACCCATGTTTGTTGGGGGAGGCCAACACTATTGGACTGGTCTTGGGAATTGGAGGTTTCTCCTAATCTGTAAGGTTGTGGCAAATGAAACGGGCAGAGTTCCCTTGGAGAGCACTGGCACAGTCTTAGGTGTGACACCACCTTTCTGGGTGTCATCCAGGAGGTCCAGGCTCAGGCTGTGTCAGACAGGGCATTAGTGCCAAGCTTAGACTGTATAATTGGAGTAAAGTTGAGTGGCATGCAGGTTGATCCTCATTTGGCGTTTCTGGGTAGCCCCAGGGGCAACGTTTTTCTTCTGGAGGGAAGGAAGAGTGCTGCATTGTGGCGACGGAATTCTCTCACTGGAGGGCTTGTGGGCCAGAATTGTGAGGAAGGAAGTGTGAGAACACAAGCTAGGCTTAGGTTTTGGGTCAAGATCATGGCAGGCACACTCTGTAGAGCTAAATCTAAATCTCATGCATCTGAAGTCAGGGCGAGGATCAGACGTAGGCTCAGGTTGAAGTTTCTGTTCAGGATGGCCCCTTCATGATGGTGGGGGGCATCATGGGGCTATGGAGACTTTCCCACGATTGGCATTGTATGTTGCTCCAATCGGCAAGGATTCCTTCTACGGGACAGTCGAGACCGGTCAGATTGCTCCAGGACGTCCCATGCGGAACCACGGCAGTGCAGGGTTCTAAGGATGGATTCCTGGAGTGCCCGCCTCACATTCCTATTGTCTCCTAGTGACAAGGCAGGTTCGATCTGCTTCTTTTGGGGAGCAACCAAAGGGGATGTGTTGAAATGGACTCGCCTGCTGATGGGTCATAGTGTGGGTTTGTGTCCATGGAGACCTTGGAATGGGGTGTTGGCTGCTGGGACCTGAAGGTTTCCCTTAACTGGAGGTTGTGACACAGCTCCAAAATGCATGTTTCCCATGTGGAAATGAGATTTGTTCAGACTGGTACCTCCAGAAAAACACATATGCTGGTATTGGAAAACAGGCCTCTGAGGAGAGATGCCTGGAATCAAAAGCAATGGATCTGATTAGGTCCTAGGTGCCTGTCCGGTTCAATCTTCTTCTCTGGGGTTATCTGTCTATGGGTCTGAGTTGAGGTAGTTGCTCATCTTGGGACAGATCACCCTGTTTGCCCTGAGTGGCCAACACTATTGGGATGGCCTCAGGGACGTTGGAGTGTTCTCCTAATCTTTAGGGTTGTGGCCAATGGAATGGGCAGAATTTGCTTGGAGAAGGCAGGCACAGTCCTGAGGCATGGCTCCAGGGGCCCCAGCCTGGAGGGTGTGTGGGCCAGGACAGTGGGGACAGAAATCTGAAAACCCAAACTCAGCTTAGGTTTGGGGACGTAGGTATGACAGGCCTGATCTATAGTCCGTGAGGAGAATTTTTCAGGCTATGAACAAAGGGCAAGTGTGAGGCATATCTCCAGGCTTTTGTCTCTAGATTTTGTGTCAATGGTGGCCATGGAATGACGGGATGGCCTCTTTGGCCATGGATGATTCTTTCTCTTTTAAGATTTGGTCAGATCCCAAGTTTTGGGGCTCATTCAGGGGATGGAGGAGACCCTTCGATATTTTTTTCCTCAGGGGTTCCAGAGCAGAGACCTGAATAGGGGTGACTAGACCTCTCAACCTCTCATTAATATTGGGGGACTAGGGATGGCAATGCGGGTTCTTGGTCCAGCCCCTGAGAGGCTTTACTTGAGGACAGGGCTCACACTGAGGGTCCCAATGTGTTTGTGCCCATTGCGGTTCTCAAGGATGGGCGGGGACTCATGGGCTACACTGGATTCTCCTACACTGAACGTTGGAAAACATGCCAACCACAAGGTTTCTTGCCTTGAGGAAGAAGGAGTTTCATTTCTGCATCACGTTCACCCCTGGGTAGTGAGTATATATAAGGTCTAGGTTCTGAAGCCTGAAAACCAAGGTTGGGAAGAGATGATGACCTAAAGCCATGGCGGGTCTGATGTGCTCAGTGTACAGCCAGCTGTCTGGGTGTCGGTTGGGAATTCAGACCTCAGGCTGTGCAAGACAGGGCATTAACGCCGAAGCGAAACTGTATAATTGGGGTAGAGTCAAGTGGCATGCAGGTTGATCCTCATTTGGTGTTTCTGGTTAGCCCCATAGGACAACGTTTCTCTTCTGGAGGGCAGTCAGAGTGCTGCATTGTGTCTCTCCAGAATTCCCTAACTGGAGGGCTGGTGGGCTCGGAGTGTGAGGACGAAGTCTGAGAACAATAGCTAGGTTTTGCTTAGGGGCGGGGTTTCGGCAGGCACACTCCGCAGAGTTGAATCAAGATTTCGTGCATCTGAAGTCAGGGCGAGGATTAGACGTTGGCTCAGGTTGGAGTTTCTGTCCAAGATGGCTCTTTCATGAAGGGGACGGTGCACCACGAGGCCACAGAGCTTTTCCCATAATGGGAGTTGTGAGGTGCTCCAAAGCGCAAGGATTCCTTCTGCAGGACAGCTGTGACCTGTTGGATGGCTCCAGGACGTCCCATATGGAATTACTTCAGAGTAGTTTTCTACAGATGGATGCCTAGCCAGCCCGCCTCACATTCCAATTGTCTCCTAGTGACAAGATAGGTTCGATCTGCTGGCTCTAGGGGAGCACCCAAGGGCACTGAGTTGAAATAGACTCTCCTGCAGATGGGTCCTAATGTGGGATTGTGTCCATGGAGACCTTGGAATGAGGTGGTGGCACCGGGGCCCTGAAGGATTTTCCTAGCCGGAGGTTTTGACACAGCTTGAAAGAGCACGTTTCCCATGTGGAGAAGACATTTGTTCTGACTGATGAATCAGGAAACCCCCATATGGTGGTATTGAAAACCAGGCCTCTGAGGTTCTGACATAGCTCCACGAGCAAGTTTCCAATGTGCAGGCAATACTTGCTCTGAAGGGGCCTCTGGAAACCCCATAGGCTGGTATTGGAAACCAGGCCTCTGAGAAGAGATGCCTGGAAACCAAAACAATGGATCTGATTAGGGCCTAGGGGCCTGTCCTGTTCAATGTTCTTCTCTGGGGACATCTGTCTCCGAGTTGGTGTGGAGCTAGTTGCTCAGCTAGTGTCAGATCACCCCTGTTTGTTCCAAGCGGCCTACAATATTGGTATGGTCCCAGGGACATTGGAGATTTCTCCTGATTTATATGGTTGTAGCCAATGGAATATGAAGAATTCCCTTTGAGAGGGAAGGAACAATCCTGAAGTGTGGTTCCAGGGGGACTAGCCTGGAGGGTGTGTGTTTTCAGACAACTGTCCAAACAGCCCAGGCCTACACAACCTACAGGCTCAGGCCCCTGGAGCCAAACCTGAGGACTGTACTTGCCCTCTCCAAGGGAATTGTGTGTGCCCATTCCAATGGCCACAACCCTTCTAATAGGATAAACCTCCAAAGTCCCTGATCCATCTCAATAGTGGTGACTTCCCAGGAAAAACAGGGGCAATCTGAGCCCAACTGAGCACCTACCTGCACTCAGACCCATAGACAGATGTCCCCCGAGGTAAAAAGGAAAGAACAGGCCCCTAGGCACTAATCAGATCCATTGCTTTGGTTTCCAGGCATCTCTCCTCAGAGGCCTGGATTTCAAAAGCAGCATATAGCTGTTTCTTGACTCACCCATCAGGAAACATCTCATCTACACATGGGAAACTTGCACGTTGGAGCTGTGTCAAAGCCTCTGTTTAGGAGAACCCTTTAGGGCCCCAGTGCCACCGCTTCATTCCAAGGTCTCCATAGACACAAAAGCACATTAGGACCCATCCCCAGGGGTGTCCATTTCAACTCAGCGTCCTCGGTTGCTCCCCACAGATGCAGGAGATCTAACCTGTCTTGTTGCTAGGAGACAATTGGAATGCGAGGTGGGCTACCCAGCCATCCATCCTTAGAACCCTGCTCAGAATCATTGGCCTGGAGCCAAACGACAGGTCTCAATTGTCCTGCAGAAGACTCTCTGCAGTTTGGAGCTTCTCACAACTCCAATCGTGGGAAAACCCCCATGGCCTCGTGATGCCCCCCCATTCATGAAGGGGCCATCAGGGACAGAAACTCCAACCTGATCGATCGTCTGATACTCGCCCTGACTTCTGTTGCACGAGATCTCGATTCAGGTCTGTAGATTGTGCCTGCCATGGCCTCACCCAGAAACCTAAGCCTAGCTTTTGTTCTCAAACTGTTGTCGTCAGACTAATGGCCCACAAGCCCTCCAGTTTGGCAATCCAGAACTACAATTCAGCACTCTGCCGGCCCTCCAGAAGAAAAACATTGTCCTCTGGGGCTACCCAGTAACCCCAAATGAGGATCAACCTGCACCGACCTTGGCTGTACCCCAAATACATAGGCTGACCAGGAAACTAATTCCCTTTCTGACGCAGCCTGAGCCTGGACCCCCTGGCCCCTACCAGACAGCTGGCCGCACACTGAGCACATCGAGCCGCCATGGCCTTAGGTCGTCATCTCTTCCCACCCTCGGTTTTCAGGTTTCAGTACCTAGACCTTATCTGCAATCACTGCCCAGGGTTGAAGGTGATGCAGAAATCAGAACTCCTTCCCCATGGCAAGAAACCTTGTGGTTGGCATGTTGTCCAACGTTCAGTGTAGTTGAAACCAGTGTGGCCCATGAGGCCCCGCCCATGCTCGCGGGCCACATAGGTCACAAACACACATTGTGACCCTCAGGCCGAGCCCAATCCTCAAGTAAGGCCACTCAGTGGCTGGATGAAGAGATATCATATTGGGCTTGCCATGCCCCTAGGCCCCAATTTTTAACCATAGTTCAGGTTGTCCCTTCAGTCTTCCCCACGGCTTTGCTTTGGAATTCCTCTTTTGGTGGGACAACTGAGGTAACAAAACTGAAATGAGTCCTCCCATCCCACAGATTGACGAAAAGCAATTGTGAATCGGGCCAAATCCTGAGAGAGGAAGATTCGTCCATGGCCATGAGGCCTCCCCGACATTCCACGGCCATCGCTGATACAAAATCCAGAGACAAAAGCCTGAGCAAGCGCCTCAGACTCGCACTTTCTTCATATACTGAAGAGTTCTTCTCATGGTTTGTAGATCGGGCCTGCCATACCTACGTCCACAATCCTAAGCTGAGTTTCTGTTTTCAGACTTCTGTCCTCAAAGTGTTGGGCCACTCACCCTCCAGGCTGGGCCCCTGGAGCCACACATTAGGACTGTGCCTACCAATCCATGGGATTTCTGCCCATTCCATGGTCCAAAATCGTACATATTAGGAGAAACCTCCAAAGTCCCTGAGGCCATCCCAATAGTGTAGGTCGCCCGGAACAAACAAGGGCTGTCTGACACCAGCTGATAATCGACCTCCACTCATACCATAGATGGATGTCTCCAGAGAAGAAGATTGAACCAGACAGGACCCTAGGCCATAATAGGATCCATTGCTTTGGGTTACAGGCATGTGTCCTCAAAATCCTGATTCCAATACGAGCATAGGGGTTTTCCTGAGGCACCCATCAGAACTCATCTCGTCTCCACAAGGAAACCTGTGCATGGGAGCCATGTCCAAAGCTTAGGAGAG
>NW_028134898.1:0-100000 GCF_964662115.1 Mustela nivalis | reverse complement strand
ATCTCCTCTCCCAATATGGAAACTGTGCACATCGACCTCTGCCAAACCCTCAGCGTGGCCCTTAGCCACCAATACATTCTAAGACCTCCCTTGTAACAAACCAGTTTTGGGACACATCTGTAAGAGATTCCAAGTCAACTCAAGGCCTTGGTACTTGGCACCAGAACCACCAAAACGAACCTGTCATGTTCCTCAGCTGCAATGGTCATTGGACGTGTGCTTTCCAGTCATCCGTGCAGGAGGGCTCTGCTACGCAAACTTCCACTTGAGGGACCCTGGAGGAAAAAAAAAACAGACTCCTCCTGTCCATTAGAAGGAAACCTTGTTGTTTGGAGCATCTCACAATCCTAAGCGTGGGTAATCCTCCATTGCCTCCTGAAGCCACCCCTCCATTAGTCGTCATCCTAGACACAAACTCCAGTGTGAGCAAATATCTGACATCTGCCCTTACTCAGGTGCTGGATATCTCATATAAGCTGCTGCACATTGAAACTGACTTCCGCTTGGCACTCAATTTAAGCATAGCTGGTGTTTACAATTGCATTCTCACCCTATTTGTCCCCAAACCCTCTTGATAGGGAATTCTGGATCCATAAGGCAGCATTCTGCCTGCCCCACAGAAAGAAGTGCTTCGTGAGTCTGGCCAGAAACCCTACATGAGGATCAATTTACTCGGCCCTGGAGAGAACCCCAATATATAGACTTCTCTGGCCACTAGTGCTGTGTCTGACACAGCCTGAGCCCAGACCTCGTGTCAGCCACCCAGAGAGCGGGGCCCATATCCAGCATGTGAGAACGGCCATGGCCCAAATCTGTCATCTCTATGCATCCTTGGTATTCAGGCATCTGTCCCCAGACCTTTGCTGTAATCCCTGCCTATGGGGGAACATGAAGCACAATAGATATTTCCTCCTTCCCCATGGCTGGAAACCTGGCCATTGGAATGTGTGTCCATCCCTCAGTGTGGGAGTCAGAAAATGGACAATGGGACCACGCCCACTCCTGAGGGCCGCCCTGGGCACAAACAGGCATTGTAATGCTCAGCCTGAGCATGCTTCCAAACAAGCCCTCCTAGTTGCACCACCAAGATCCTGCATTGCAGGCCTGGTCTGCCCATAAGCCCAAATCCCAACCCTTGGTGGGATTTTCCAGGCGCCTAGACCCAGAGCCCATCTCTGGAATCCCTGTTTTGGGGCACACCTAAGATCGAAAATAGCAGTCTTCCCATCCCAAAAAGTCATCAAAATATTGGGAGCCGCCAGTATCCTTAGAGGAAAAATCTCCCATGGACCCATGAGGCCACAGCTGCATTCTGAGGTCACCCTAGACACACAATCCAGATATAAAAGCCTGTGCTTCCGCCTTCGGGTCATTCCAGTTACTGTTCCTGACGAGTAGCCTTGCAGGTCTACACATTGCCCTGCAATAACCTAGCCACTAAACCTAACCCGAGTTTGTGTTTGCAGACTTCCCTCCCAGAACCATGGCTCACATGCCCTCCAGGGTGGAGTCTCTGGAGCCACACCACAGGACTGTGCTTGCCATCTCCATGAAAATTGTGCATGTCAGTTAACCAAACCCTCCAGAGTTGGTTGAAACATTCAAGGCCCCTGTGGCCACCCCAATATTGGAGGTTACTCTGGACATAAGTGTGCAGTCTGAAACTCCCTGATCACCTACATCCTGGCAGACACCCAAGTCAACTGTCCTAAGTCTGAAGATTGAACCTCTCATGCCCCTGGGACTCATTGGAACCCTAGATTAGGTTGTCGGGCATCTGTCTTCAGAGGCCTGTTCTTGAATAGGAACTTATGATACGGCATGTGTCCCTGAGCCACAAAACACTACATCTCCTGTCCCCAGAAGGTAACCGTGCTCTTCGACCTGTGTTAAACCCTCAGGGTAGGAGAATCCTGCAGGCACCTTAGCCACCAACACATTCTAAGATCTACCTGGTTAAAAAAAAAAAAACAGCATTGTAACCCATCTTCAAGAGATTCCATGTCAACTCAAGACCTTGGTGCTTCGCCCCAGAAGCACCGTAAAGAACCTGCATGTTCCTCAGCTGCATTGGTCAATGGAGGTGTGCTTTCCAGGCATCCATGTGGAAGGGCTCTGCTACCCATACTTTTCACATGGGGGGCCCTGCAGAAAACATACCAGACTCTAACTGTCCAGTAGAAAAAACAACCTTGCTGTTTGGAGCATCTCACATGCATCAGCCTCTTGATGCCACTCCTCCATTTCTCGGTCATCAGAGACACAAACTCCAGTGTGCGTAAACATCTGAAATCCACCTTTACTCAGGTGCTGGATATTTCATTTGTTGGCCACGATAGATACAAACTCTATCATGAGCAGACATCTGACCCTCGCCTGTACTCAGATGCTGGAGATCTCGAAAAAACCACTGCACATTGGAACGGCCATGTTCTCGGCACTGAGATTAAGCATAGATTGTGTTTTATGCCTTCTGTTCTCACACTCCTCGCCTTCAAGTCCCCCATATTGGGAATTTGGGAGCCACAATGCAGCCTTCTGCCTGCCCACCAGAAAAAAGAGGTGCCCTATGGGTCTGCGTGAAACTCCATATAAGGTTCCACCAGCACAGCCCTCTATAGCACCACAATATCATAGGCCACCTTGTGAACTAATGCTCTGTCTGACACAGCTCGAGCCCCGACCTCCTGGTAGCCACCTAGATAGCGGGACCCATATCTGGCAGGTGTGACCTGCCTTGACCTGAGTCCTTCATCTCAAACCAACCTGGTTATTCACGTACCAGTCCCAGAACATAGCTCAAATTACTGTGCATGGGGGAATCTGAAGCACAAAAGAGTACTCCTCCTTCCTCATAGAAGGAAAATTAAATGTTGATATGGTGGTCCAACCCTCATATTGGGATCCAGGTGCATGGAACAAGAGCCAATGCCCACTCAGGATGGGCATCTGGGCACAAACAGGCATTGTGACCCTTACCCTGAGACCCATTTTCAACAAGTCCCCATGGGAGCTGAACCAAAGCCCCACAGAGCCAGGCAGTCAAGCCTCTAGGCCCAAATACTAAGCCTTTGTAGGGTTATCCAGGCACAGGGACCTATAACCCATCTCTGGAATCCCTGTGTTGACAGGAACCCTGAAACAGTAAACCACACTCTCTCCTTCCCAGTTAGACACCAAACTCTTGGGTGCTGGGCAGAATCCCCAGAGAGGTAGAATATTCCATGGACACATGAGGACACCCCACCATTCCAAGGCCATCCTAGACACAATCCAGACAGAAAAGCCTTTGCTCCTGCCTCCCAGCCACACGAATTTCAAATCCTGAGGAGCTGCCCTCAGCGTCTGCAGATCGGGGCTGCCATCACCTCCCTCCTAATTGATACACAATTTTGTGTCTGAAGACTTTGGTCCCAGAGCCCTTAACCACATTCCCTGCAGGATGGGGCTGACAGAACCACACTACATCACTGGGCCTGATCTCTGGATGAAATTCTGCCGTCTCAGTTGCACAAATCCTCCAGATTAGGAAAAGCCTGCAAGGCCCCTGAGCCCACCCCAATTTCATAGGCCACTCTGGAAAAAATGCACAGTCTGACACAGCCTGAGCATCTACCTCCAGGAAGACTCACAGGTCAAAGTCCCTAAGTCCGAAGGTTGAGGATGACATGCCCCTACAACCTCATAAGAACCCTAGCCTAGATATTCAGGCCTCTGTGCCCAGAGGCCTGGTCTTGAAATCCAACATATGATCCGACATGTGGTCCCTGAGCCATACAAGAGAACCCCTCCTGTCCCGAGAAGGGAACCTGGCTCCTGGGAACTGGGTCTAACCCTCAGGTAGGAGAATCCTGCATGGCCACAGACCCACAACCACATTCTTTTTTTTTATATATAGATTTTATTTATTTATTTGACAGAGAGAGATCACAAGTAGGCATAGAGGAAGGCAGAGAGAGAGAGAGGAAGAAGCAGGCTCCCTGCTGAGCAGAGAGCCTGATGCCGGACTCAATACCAGGACCCTGAGATCATGACCTGAGCCGAAGGCAGCGGCTTAGCCCATTGAGCCACCCAGGCACCCTCACCACCACATTCTAAGGTCTCCCTGGACACCAAGCAGCATTGTGACTCATTAGACTGAGAACATCCGTCAACTTAGATCACTTGGAAATTTGAACAAAAACCAGCAGATCAAGCCTGCAATGTTCCTCAGCTGCAATGGTCATGCAAGGAAGACTTCCCAGGCCCCCATTCAGAGACCTCTGCTGTCGAATCTTTCTATATGGGGGACCCTGGAGCCTTGTAAGCGGACTTCCCCTGTCCCACAGTAGGACACCTTGCTGTTTGGAGAAGCTCACAAGGTCCTGCTTGGGAAAATCTCCAAGAATTCTTGAGGCCACCCCACAATTCGTTGACCATCATGGATGCAAACCCAGCGTGAGCAGACATCTGACCCTCGCCCATACTCAGGTGCTGGAAATCTCGAAACAACCACTGCACAATGGAATGGTCCTGTGGTCAGCACTGAGCTTATCCGTGGCTTGTGTTTTCAGACTTCTGTCTTCACACTCCTCGCCTACAAGCCCTCCATATTGGGAATTCTGAAGCCACAGTGCAGCTTTCTGCCTGCCCACCAGAAAGAAGAAATGCCCTATGGTTCTTCGCAGAAACCCACATGAGGATCCTCCTGCACGGCCCTCAATGGCACCCCAATATAATAGACCGACCTCTGCATAAATTGTCTGTCTGACATCGCCTGATCCCCGACCTCCTGTCAGCAACCCAGATAGTGGGCCCCATATCCTCCAGGTGGGTCCAACCTTGGCCCGAGGCCATCATCTTGAAGCAACCTGGATATTCAGGTACCTGTCCCAGACTTAGCTCAAATTCCTGCCCATAGGGGACTCGGAAGCACAAAAGAGTGCTCCTCCTTCCCCATGGCCAGAAAACTGAATGTTGAGATGGCTGTACAACCCTGAGTGGGAACCAGGTGCATGGTCCATGAGACCACGCCTACACAGGATGGGCAGCTGGGCACAAACAGGCATTGTGACCCTCAGAATGAGACCCCTTTCCAAAGATCCCCCTTGGGATCTGGACCAGGAACCCAATTCGAAGCTTTGGTTAAGTTTTCCCAGTGTCTGGACCCAGAACCCATCTCTGGAATCCCTGTTTGGACAGGATCCCAGAGATGGAATACAGTCTTTTCCTCTTCCCCAGAAAGAAATCAAACTCTTGGGTGCCAAGCAGAATCACCAGAGTGGAAGAATATCCCATGGACACATGAGGTCACCCCTCCATTTAGTGGCCATCCTAGACACACAATCCAGACAGAAAAGCCTGTGCTCCTCCCTCCCAGCCACCTGAATTTCAAATCCCGAGGAGCTTCCCTCAGGGTCTTCAGATTCGGACTGCCATCACCTCACTCCTATCTCTTATCCGAGGTTGTGTCTAAAGTCTTTGGTCCCAAAGTCCTGACACACATGACCTCCAGGGTGGGGCCTCTAGAAACACATGACATCACTGGCCCTGCTCTCCTGAGGAAACCCTGCCCATCTCAGTTTCCCAAAATGTCCAGATTAGGAGAAAACTGCAAGGCCCCTGACTGCACCCCAATTTCATAGGCCACTCTGGAAAAAGTGCACAGCCTGACACAGCTTCAGCACCTACCTCCAGGATGACATGCAGGCCAATGGCACTTAGTCCGAAGATTGAAACTTCCATGGCCCTAAAACCTCATCATAACCCTAGCTTATGTTTTGAGGTCTCTCTCCCTAGAGGTCTGTTCTGGAAATTCAAGCATATGGTTCAACCTGTGGTCCGTGAGCCATACAAGAGCACACCTCCTGTCCCAAGAAGGAAACCTGTCTCCTGGGTACTGGGTCTAATCCTAAGGATAGAGAATCCTCAATGGTCAGAGAGCCACCACCACATTCTAAGGTCTTCCTGGACACCAAGCAGCATTGGGACCTGTTAGACTGAGAACTTCCATCAACGCAAATCACTTGGAACTTGGAATCAGTGTCATTGGTTCAAGCTTACCCTGTTCCTCAGCTGCAATGGTAACACGAGATTGGCTTCCCAGGCCTCCATTCAGAGAGCATTTCTATCGAATCTTCCATATGGGGGACCCTGGAGCCCTGTAAGAAGACTTCTGCTGTCCCTTAGTAGGACACCTTGATGTTTGGAGCAGCTCACAAGCTCCAGCTTGGAAAAACCTCCAAGAATTCTTGAGGCCTCCCCACCATTTGTTGGCCATCATGGATACAAACTCCAGCGTGAGCAGACATCTGCCCCTCGCCCAGGTGCTGGAGATCTCGAAACAACTGCTGTACATTGGAATAGACATGTGCTCGGCACTGAGCGTAACCGTAGCTTATGTTTTCATACTTCTGTCCTCACACTCCTCGCCTGCAAATCCTCCAATTTGGATATTCTGGAGCCGTAATGCAGCCATCTGCCTGCTCACCAGATAGAAGAAGTGAAGAAAGGGTCTGTGCAAAAATCCCCCATGAGGATCCAGTTGCACAGCTCTTAAAAGCACCCCAATATCATAGGCTGAACTCTCCACGAATGTTCTGTCTGACACAGCTCGAGCCCGAGCTCCTGACAGCCACCCAGAAAGCAGGCCTCATTTTCTGCAGGTGGGTCCTGCCTTGGCCCGAGGACCTCATCTCAAAGCGAACTGGGTATTCAGGCACCTGTCCCAGAACTTAGCTCAAATTCCTGCCCATGGGGGAAACTGAAGCATAAAAAAGTACACCTCCTTCCCCATGGCAGGAAAACTGAATGTTGAGATGGCAGTCCAACCCTCAGAGTGGGAGCCAAGTGCATAGTCCATGAGGTCACACACACTCAGCATGGGCATCTGGGCAAAAACAGGCATTGTGACCCTCAGAATGAGACCCATTTCCAACAAGAACACTCGGGAGCTGTACCAGGAAAACATAGAGCAGGACCCTAGGACAAAATCCTAAGCCTTGTTGCGGTGATCCAGGCTCCAGAACCCAGGACCCATCTCTGGAATGGCTGTTTGGACGGGATCCCTGACTCAGAAAACTGCGCTCCTCCCATCCCCCGGAAATACACCAAACTCTTGGGTGCCGAGCAGAATTCCCAGAGAGGTAGAATCTCACATGGACCCATGAGGCCACCCCTCCATTTCGTGGCCATCATAGACAAACAAGTCAGACAGAAAAGACTGTGCTCCTGCCTCACAGCCGTCCGAATTTCATATCTGGAGATGCTTCGCTCAGGGTCTGCAGATTGGGTCTGCCATCACCTCGAGCTTAACTCTTACCCGAGTTTGTGTCTGAAGACTTTGAACCCAGAGTCCTGACCCATATGCCCTCCAGGATGGGGCCTCCAGGAACACACAACAGCACTGGGCCAGATCTCCCAAGGAATGTCAGCCTGTCTCAGTTTCCCAACCCACCAGATTAAGAGAAAATTGCAAGGCCCCTAATACCACCCCAATTCCATAGGAAGCTCCAGGAAAAATGCATAGTCTGACACAGCCTCAGAATATACCTCCAGGAAGACACCCAGGTCAATGGGAAGGGATGAAATGGCCTAACCCATGGCAGGTTCGATGTGCTGGGTGTGAAGCCAACTGTCTTAATGTCTCTCACAAGGTCTGGGCTCAGGCTATGTAAGACAGAGCATAGTGTTTAGGGGAGCCTATGCAATTGGGGTGTTGCCGAGGGCTGAGCAGGTTGATTTTCATTTGGGGTTTCTGAGCAATGCCATAGACAATGTTTTTCTTTGGGGGGCAGGCCGAGTGCTTCGTTCTGGAACCAGAATTCCCAATCATGAGGGCTTTTGGGCCAGGAGTGCTAGGGTAGAGTCTGAAATCAAAAGATAGGGTGAGGTTGGGAGCAGGCCCACTCTGCAAAGGCTGAAAGGAAATCTCATGCATCTGAAGTCAGGCTGAGGATCAGACGTTGGCTGAGGTTGGATTGTGCCCTAGATGGCACCTTCATGAAGCAGGTGGCTCATGAGGTCAACGAAGTTTTCCCACGCTGAGTTTGGAGGTTGCCACAAACCACAAGGTTTCCTTCTGCGAGACAGTCGAGTCCTGTTGGATGGCTCCAGTACATACCATATGGAAGGACTGGAGAGGAGGGTTCAAAGGATGGATCCCTGAACAGCATGCCTCGCATTCCCATTGGCCATTAACGACAAGATATGTTTGATCTGCTGGCTCTGGGGCAAGCTAACCAGCGTGCTGAGTTGAAATGGCCTCTCCTGAGGATGCGTCATAATGTGGGTTTCTGTCCATGGAGACCTTGGAATGTGATGGTTGTACTGTGGCCCTGCGGAATTCTCCGACCAGAAGGGTTTGATACATTCCCAGTAAGAAAGCACTCCATGTGGAGACGAGAAATGTTTGGTTTGGAGCCTCAGAAAACCTAATATGCTGGTATACGAAACCAGTCCTCTGAGGACGGACACATGAAAACTAAAGCTAAGTTTCAGATTAGGGCCTAAGGGCCTGTCCATTTCAATCTTCTGTCTCTGGGGACACTGTCTGAGAGTCTAAGTGGTGATAATGGCTCAGCTGGTGTCAGAGTGCCCCTTTTAGTCCAGGGCAGCCTACACTATCAGGATGGCCTCAGGGGCCTTGGAGCTTTTCCCTAACCTGTAGGGTTGTGGTCAATGGATTGGGCACACTTTCCTTGGAGAGGGCAGGCACAATCTTTCGCTGTGGCTGCAGATGCCCTAGCCTGGAGGGGGTGTGGGTCCAGGCTGTGGGCACAGAAGTCTGAAAACACAAACTCAGCTTATGAGTGGCGCCGAGGGTATGGCAGGCCAGATGTACAGATAGAGAGTGAGCACCTTGGCTTGTGAATCAAGGGCGAGATTCCTTCAGGCTTTTGTCTCTGGATGCATCCAGGATAGCCGTGGATTGTAGGGGGTGGCCTCAGGGACTGTGGACGAGTATCTCTCTCTGGGGATTTGTCCCAGCTAACAGGAGTTTGGGGTCATTTTGTGGGAAGGATGGAGTCCTGTTGTCTAGCTAATGTGTCTCTCCAAGAAAGTGATTCCAGAGCAGAGCCCCAGGTACGGGGGGGAGACTGGAAAACTCAAACACTGGTGAGGATTGGGTGTATAGGGGCTTGGCACTCCCCATATGCGGGCTCTTGGTCAAGGCCCTGACAGGCCTTTCTTTGATATTGGGCTCATGCTGAGGGTCACAGAGTGAATTTGTGCCCAAGGCAGCACTCAAGATTGGGCGTGGTTTCAGGGGAAATGAAGGTTTCTCCCACCCTGAAGGTGTGACTCCATGCCAAGAGCAAGCCTTACAGCCATGGGGAAGAAGGAGTTCTGATTTGTGCTTCAGATGCCCAACTGTGTGGGGAATTGATATAATATCTGGGTTTAGATATCTGAAAACCAAGGTTAGGAAGAGATAACGGCATAAGACCATGGCGTGTCAGAAGTGCTAGGTGTGTAGCCAGCTGTCTCCTTGCCTGTCTGGACGTCTGGCATCAGGCTGTGAAAGGCAGAGCATTAGTGCCCAGAGCAGCCTATCAAATCTGAGTGCCGTCGAGGCAAGAGCAGGTTGATCCTCATCTGGGTTTTATGGAGAGCCCCACAAGGAAACGTTTTCTACCGGTGGGCAGTCACTGGGCTGGCTTGTGGTTCTGCAATTCCTACTCTGGAGGGATTGTTAGCCAGGAGTGTGAGGAAGGAAGTCTGAAAACACAAGCTAGCGTGAGGTTTGGGACCGAGGGCACGGCAGGCCACTCTGCAGAGGCTGAATCAAGATCTCCTGCATTGCGGTCATGTCTACTATGAGACGTGCTTCAAGCTAGAGTGTTTGTCCATGATGGCCTCTCCCTGAAGGATGTGGGGGGCTTCATGAGGCCCGGCAGGTTGGTAGGTGGCTGGATGACCTAGGAATGTGGAGGTGGCTAAGGGTCTCTGCAGGATTTTCCAACCTGAGGTGTTTGACACGGCTCCAACAAAGAAGCTTTCCATGTGGAGAAGAGAGGTGTTCTGTTCAGTGCCTCAGAAAATCCCCATATGCTGTTCCTCGAACCAAAGCCTCTGAGGAGTGACACCTGGAATCCAAAGCAAGAGTTGAGATTAGGGCCTAAGGGCCTGTCCGGCTCAACCTTCTATCTCTGTGGACATCTGTGTGCATGCCTTCGTGGATGTAGCTGCACAGCTTGCATCAGAATGCACCTGTGTGTCCAGGGAGGCTTACAGTAGTGGGATGTCCTCGGGGGCCTTGAAGTTTCTCTTATTCTTTAGGTGTGTGGCCAAAGGAATGGAAACAGTTTCCAGGAGAGAGCAGGCACGGTCCTGTGGTATGGCTCCAAGGACCCAGCTTAGAAGCTGTGTTTGCCAGGGCTGTGGGGACAGATGTCTGAAAAAACAAACTTGGCTCAGGTAGGGGCCAAGGTAATGGCAAGCCTAATCTCTAGTCCACGAGGGGAGATACTCTTGATATCAAAGGAGGGCAAGTGGAAGGAAGTCGCTTAGGCTTTTGTTATCTTGATGTTGCGTTCAAAATGGCTGTTCAGGTAGGGGTTGCTTCAGGGGACCAGGAAGAGCCTTCCTCTCGGGGGATTGTCCAAGTTACAAGGTGCTTGGATTCATTCTGTGGGAAGGGAAGAGTACTGTATTCTGCCACAGGTGACCCCTCAGTATAGGAATTCTAGAGCACAGAAGTGGGTTCCCTCAACTGGAATACCCGCCATCTAGTAGGGCTGGGTGCCTATGGGCAAGGCATGCCACATATGCGGGCTCCTGGTCCAGTCACTGAGAGGCGTTACTTGAATAAGGTACTCACGCTGAGGGTCACAATGTGTGTTTGTGCCCAAGAAGGCCCTCACGCATGGCCGTGGCCTCATGGGACATGCCGTTTATCCTACAATGAAGGTTAGACTCACTGCCAGCAGTAAGGTTTCTTGCCATGGGGAAGGAGGGTTTCTGACTTAAGCTTCTGGTTCGCCCCTGTGCAGGGATTGGAGATAAGGTCTAGGTTCCAATGACTGACAACCCAGGTTGGGAATTGATGGTGGCCAAGACAGTGGTGGCTACCAATGTACTGGGTGTGCAGCCAGCTGTGTCAGTGTTTGTTGGAAGGTCTGTGCTCAGGCTATGTGAGACAGAACGTCAGTGTTTAAGATAGCCTATGCAAATGGTGTATTGCTGAGGGCCAAGCAGTTTGATCCTCATTTGGGTTTTCTGGGCAGCACCATAGACAATGTTTTTCTCCTGGGAGGCAAGCAGAGTGATTCATTGTGGCCCCAGAATTCCCAGTAGGGAGGGTTTGTGGGCCAGGAGTGTGAGGACAGAAGTCTGAAAACACAAGCTAGGGTGAGGATTGGAGCCAAGGGCAGAGCAGGCCTACTCTGGAGAGGCTGAATCGAAATCCCCTGCATCAGAAGTCTGGCTGAGGATCAGAAGTTGGCTGAGGCTGGAGTTTGTGTCCATAATGGCACCTTCATGAAGTGCGGGCCTCATGATGCCAAGGAAGTTTTCCACGCTGAGTTTGGAGGTTGCCCCAAACCACAAGGTTTCCTTCTGCGGGACAGTCAAGTCCTGATGGATGGCTCCACGACATAACATACAGAAAGACTGGAGAGCAGGGTTCCAAGGATGGATCCCTGAACAGCATGCCTCACATTCCCATTGGCCATTAGCGAGAAGATATGTTTGAACTGCTGGCTCTGGGGCACGTTACCCAAAGGGCTGGGTTGAAATGGCCTCTCCTGAGGATGCGTCATAATGTGCGTTTGGGTCCATGGAGACCTTGGATGTGCTGGTTGTTCAGTGGCCCTGCAGAACTCTCCTATGTGAAGGGTTTGATACAGCTCCAGTAAGAAAGCTCCCCATGTGGAGACGAGAGAGGTTTCGTTTGGTGCCTTAGAAAAACCTAATATGCTGATATGAAACCAGTCATCTGAGGACGGACACATGGAAACCAAAGCTAAGCTTCAGATATGGGCCCAGGGGCCTGTCCATTTCAATCTTCTCTCTCTGGGGACACTGTCTGTGAGTCTAAGTGGAGATAGTTGCTCCGCTGCTGTCAGAGTGCCCCTCTTAGTACAGGGCGGCCTACACTATCGGGATGACCTCAGGGGCCTTGGAGCTTTTCCCTAACCTGTAGGGTTTTGAACAATGGTTTGAGCACACTTTCCTTGGAGAGGGCAGGAACAATCTTCCGATGTGGATCCAGATGCCCTAGCCGGGAGGTTGTGTGGGTCCAGGCTGTGGGCAGAGAAGTCTGAAAACACAAACTCAGCTTATGAGTGGCGCCGAGGGTGTGGCAGGCCGGATGTACAGACCAAGAGGAAGATCCTTTTCTTCTGAAAGACGGGTGAGTGGGGGGCTTTCCTACAGGATTTGTCTCTGGATGTTGTGTCCAGTATAGCCGTGGATTGTACGGGTGGCCTCAGGGCCCATGGATGAGTCTCGCTCTCTGTGAATTTGTCCCAGCTCCCGAGAGTTTGGGGTCATTTTGTGGGAAGGGTGGAGTCCTGTTCTCTGGCTCATTTCTCTCTACAAGAAAGGAATTCCAGAGCAGCCCCAGGTATGGGCGGGGCGACTGGAAAACACAAACACTGGTGAGGATTGGGTGCATAGGGGCTTGGCAAGCCCCATATGCGGGCTATTGGTCCACATCCTGACAGGCCTTTCTTTGACATTGGGCTCATGCTGAGGGTCACAGTGTGAATTTGTGCCCAAGGCGGAACTGAAGTTTGGGCGTGGCATCAGGGGCCATGAAGGTTTCTCCTACCCTGAAGGTGGACTCCATGCGAAGCACAACCTTTACAGCCATGGGGATGGAGGAGGTCTGATTTGTGATTCAGATACCCAACTGTGTGGGGAATTGATATAATGTCTAGGTTCAGATATCTGAAAACCAAGGTTAGGAAGAGATAACGGCATAAGACCATGGCGTGTCCGAAGTGCTGGGTGTGCGGCCAGCTGTCTACTTGTCTGTCTGGACGTCTGGCATCAGGCTGAGTCAGACAGAGCTTTAGTGCCCAGAGCCGCCTATCCAGTTCGGGTAACGTCGAGGCCCGAGCAGATTGACCCTCATCTGGGGTTTCTGGAGAGCCCCACAGGGAAAAGTTTTTCTTCTGGTGGGCAGGCACTGGGCTGGGTTGTGGTTCTGGATTTCCTATTCTGGAGGGCTTGTTTGCCAGGAGTGTGAGGAAGGAAGTCTGAAAACACAAGCTAGCGTGAGGTTTGGGACCGAGGGCACGGCAGGCCCACTATGCAGAGGCTGAATCGAGATCTCCTGCAATTGAGGTCATATCAACTATGAGACGTGCCTCAGGCTAGAGTTTTTGTCCATAACGGCCTCTTCCTGAAGGGAGTGGGGGCTTCATGAGGCCAGGGAGGTTTCCCTACGATGGGATTTGTGAACTACTCCAAACCTCAACGTTTCCTTCTGCACGACAGTCGAATCCTATTGGATGGTTCCAGGAGGCCCCATACAGAAAGACTCGAGAGCAGGTGTCTAAGCATGGATGCCTGGGAACGCCACCTCATATTCCCACCCTTTAGTCAGGACAAGGCAGGCTCAATCTGCGGGCTCTTGGGTGAGCTACCCAGAGGGGTGAATGGAAATGGACTCTCCTGAAGATGAGTCCTACTGTGGGTTGGTGGCCTGGGAGACCTTGGAATGTGGAGGTGGTTCTGGGACTCTGCAGGATTCTCCAACCTGAGGTGCGTGACACGGCTCCAACAAGGAAGCTTCCCATGTGGAGACGAGAGGTGTTCTGTTCAGTGCCTCAGGAAAGCCCCTTATCCTGTTCTTCGAACCAAAGCCTCTGAGGAGTGACACCTGGAATCCAAAGCAAGAGTTGAGATTAGGGCCTAAGGGCCTGTCCGGCTCAACCTTCTGTCTCTGTGGACATCTGTGTGCATGCCATCGTGGAGGTATATTCTCAGCTTGTCAAAAAGACCCTGTGTGTCCATGGAGGCTTACAGTAGTGGGATGTCCACGGGGGCCTTTAGGTTTCTCATATTCTGGAGGTGTGTGGCCGAAGGAATGGACAAAGTTTCCCAGGAGAGAGCAGGCAAGGTCCAGTGGTATGGCTCCAGAGGACACAGCCTAAAAACTGTGTTTGCCAGGGCTGTGAGGAGAGATGTCTGAAAAAACAAATTTGGCTCATGTAGTGGCCAAAATAATGGCAGGCCTGATCAGCAGACCATGAGGGGAGATCCTCTGGATATCAAAGGAGGGCAAGTGGGAGGCAGATGCTCAGGCTTTTGTAGACCTTGATTGTGCTGGTGGTTCAGTGGCCCTGCGGAACTCTCCTACCAGAAGGGTTTGATACATCCCCAGTAAGAAAGGTCCCCATGTGGAGACGAGAGAGGTTTGGTTTGGTGCCTCAGAAAAGCCCCGTGTGCTGGTCTACGAAAACAGTCCTCTGAGGACGGACACATGGAAACCAAAGCTAAGCTTCAGATTAGGGCCTGAGGGCTGTCCATTTCAACCTTCTGTCTCTGGGGACACTGGCTGAGAGTCCAAGTGGAGATAGTTGCTCTGCTGGTGTCAGAGAGCCCCTCTTAGTCCAGGGTGGCCTACACTATTGATGGCCTCAGGGGCCTTGGAGCTTTTCCCTAACCTGTAGGGTTGTGGTCAATGGATTGGGCACACTTTCCTTGGAGAGGGCAGGCACAATCTTTCGCTGTGCTCCAGAGGCCCTAGCCTGGAGGTTGTGTGGGTCCAGGCTGTGGGCACAGAAGTCTGAGAACACAAACTCAGATTAAGATTGGCGCCTAGGGTATGGCAGGCCGGATGTACAGCCTGAAAGGGAGCTCCTGGGCCTCTGAAACAAGGGCGAGTGGGAGGCGTTCCTTCAGGCTTTTGTCTCTGGATGTTGTGTCCGGGATAGCCGTGGATTGGAGGGGTGGCCTCAGGGACTGTGGACGCGTATCCCTCTCTGGGGATTTGTCCCAGCTCCCAAGGCTTTGGGGTCATTTTGTGGGAGGGGTGGAGTTGTGTTGTCTGGCTCATGTATCTCTCCAAGAAAGGGATTCCAGAGCAGAGCCACAGGTACGGGCGTTGCGATAGAAAAACTCAAACACTGGTGAGGATTGGGTGCATAGGGGCTTGGCAAGCCCCATATGTGGGCTCTTGGTCAGGCCCTGAAAGGCCTTTCTTTGACATGGGGCTCATTCTGAGGGACACAGTGTGAATTGTGCCCAAGCAGCACTCAAGTTTGGGCGTGGCACTAGGGGCCATGAAGGTTTCTCCCACCCTGAAGGTGTGACTCCATGCCAAGAGCAAGCTTGACAGCCATGGGGAAGGAGGAGTTCTGTTTTGTGCTTGCGATACCCAGCTGTGTGGAGAATTGATATAATGTCTAGGTTCAGATATCTGAAAACCAAGGTTAGGAAGAGTTGACGGCTATAAGACCATGGCGTGTCCGAAGTGCTGGGTGTGCGGCCAGCTGTCTCCTTGTCTGTCTGGACGTCTGGCTTCAGGCTGTGTCAGACAGAGCATGAGTGCCCAGAGCAGCCTATCCAGTTCGGGTACCGTCGAGGCCCGAGCAGGTTGATCCTCATCTGGGTTTTCTGGAGAGCCCCACAGGGAAACATTTTTCTTCCGTTGGGCAGACACTGGGCTGGGTTGGGGTTCTGGAGTTCCTAGTCCGGAGGGCTTGTTTGCCAGGAGTGTGAGGAAGGAAGTCTGAAAACACAAGCTAGCATGAGGTTTGGGACCAAGGGCACGGTAGGCCCACTCTGCAGAGGCTGAATCGAGATCTCCTGCACTGAGTTCATGTCAACTATGAGACGTGCCTCAAGCTAGAGTTTTGTCCAGCATGGCCTCTTCCTGAAGGGTGTGGGGGCTTCATGAGGTCAGGGATGTTTGCCTACGATGGGATTTGTGAACTACTCCAAACCTCAAGTTTTCCTTCTGCACGACAGTCGAGTCCTATTGGATGGTTCCAGGAGGCCCCATACGGGACGACTCGAGAGCAGGTGTCTAAGCTTGGATGCCTGGGAACGCCACCTCATATTCCCACTCTTTAGTCAGGACAAGGCAGGCTCAATCTGCGGGCTCCTGGGTGAGCTACCCAGAGGGGAGAGTTGAAATGGACTCTCCTGAAGATGAGTCCTACTGTGGCTTCGTGGCCTGGGAGACCTTGGAATGTGGAGGTGGCTCAGGGACTCTGCAGGGTTCTCCAAACTGAGGTGTTTGACAAAGCTCCAACAAGGAAGCTTCCCATGTGGAGATGAGAGGAGTTCTGTTCAGTGCCTCAGGAAAGCCCCATATCCTGTTCTTCGAACCAAAGCCTCTGAGGAGTGACACCTGGACCAAAGCAAGAGTTGAGATTACGTCCTAAGGGCCTGTCCGGCTCAACCTTCAATCTCTGTTGACATCTGTGTGCATGCCTTCGTGGAGGTAGCTGCTCAGCTTGTGTCCGAATGCCCCTGTGTGTCCAGGGAGGCTCCCAGTAGTGGGATGTCCTCAGGGGCCTTGAGGTTTCTCATATTCTGGAGGTGTGTGGCCAAAGGAATGGACACAGTTTCCCAGGAGAGAGCAGGCACGGTCCAGTGGTATGGCTCCAGAGGACCCAGCCTAGAGGCTGTCTTTGCCAGGGCTGTGGGGACAGATGTCTGAAAAAGCAAACCTGGCTCAGCTAGTGGCCAATGTAATGGCAGGCCTGATCTCCAGTTTGTGAGGGAAGATCATCTGGAAATCAAAGGAGGGCAAGTGGGAGGCAGTCGCTCAGTCTTTTGTCTCTGGGTGTTGCGTTCACAGTGTCCGGTCAGGGTAGGGGTTGCCTCAGGGGCCGAGGAAGAGCCTTCCTCTCGGGGGATTGTCCAAGCTCCCAAGTGTTTGGGTTCATTTTGTGGGAAGGGAAGAGTACTGTTTTCTTCCACAGGGGACGCCCCAGGAGAGGGACTCTAGAGCACAGCAGTGGGTTCCCTCAACTGGAATACACACCATCTAGTTAGTCCTGGGTGCCTATGGGCATGGCAAGCCACATATGCGGGCTCTTGGTCCAGTCACTGAGAGGCGTTACTTGAATAAGGTACTCACGCTGAGGGTCACAATGTGTGTTTGTGCCCAAGGCAGCCCTACGCATGGGCGTGGCCTCATGGGCCATGCCGTTTTCTCCTACACTGAAGGTTTGACTCACTGCCAGCTGCAAGGTTTCTTCCCATGGGGAAGGAGGGGTTCTGACTTGTGCATCAGGTTCCCCCCTGTGCAGGGATTGGTGATAAGGTCTAGGTTCCTATGACTGAAAACACAGGTTGGGAATGGATGGTGGCCTAAGGCAGTGGCGGGTCCAATGTGCTGGGTGTGCAGCCAGCTGTGTCGGTGTCTGTTGGAAGGTCTGGGCTCAGGCTATTTGCGACAGAGCATCAGTGTTTAAGGTAGCCTATGCAATTGGGGTTTTGCCGAGGGCCAAGCAGTTTGATCCTCATTTGGGGTTTCTGGGCAGCACCATAGACAAAGTTTTTCTCCTGGGAGGCAGGCAGAGTGCTTCATTGTGTCCCCAGAATTCCCAGGAGGGAGGGTTTGTGGGCCAGAAGTGTGAGGACGGAAGTCTGAAAACACAAGCTAGGGTGAGGATTGGAGCCAAAGGCAGAGCAGGCCCACGCTGCAGAGGCTGAATGAAAATTTCCTGGATCTGAAGTCAGGCTGAGGATCAGACGTTGGCTGAGGCTGGAGTATGTGTCCATGATGGCACCTTCATGAAGCGGGGGCCTCATGAGGCCAAGGAAGTTTTCCCACGCTGAGTTTGGAGGTTGCCCTAAACCACAAGGTTTCCTTCTGCGGGACATTCGAGTCCTGTTGCATGGCTCCAGGACATACCATACGGAAGGACTGGAGAGCAGGGTTCGAAGGATGGATCCCTATACAGCATGCCTCGCATTCCCATTTGCCATTAGCGACAAGATATGTTTGATCTGCTGCCTCTGGGGCACGCGACCCAGGAGGCTGAGTTGAAATGGCCTCTCCTGAGGATGCGTCATAATGTGCGTTTGGGTCCATGGAGACCTTGGAATGTGCTGGCTGTTCAGTGGCCCTGCGGAACTCTCCTACCTGAAGGGTTTGATACATCCCCAGTAAGAAAGGTCCCCATGTGGAGACGAGAGAGGTTTGGTTTGGTGCCTCAGAAAAGCCCCGTGTGCTGGTCTACGAAAACAGTCCTCTGAGGACGGACACATGGAAACCAAAGCTAAGGTTCAGATTAGGGCCTGTGGGCCTGTCCATTTCAACCTTCTATCTCTGGGGAAAATGTCTGAGAGTCTAAGTGGAGTTAGTTGCTCCGCTGGTGTCAGAGAGCCCCTCTTAGTCCAGGGTGGCCTACACTATTGATGGCCTCAGGGGCCTTGGAGCTTTTCCCTAACCTGTAGGGTTGTGGTCAATGGATTGGGCACACTTTCCTTGGAGAGGGCAGGCACAATCTTTCGCTGTGGCTCCAGAGGCCCTAGCCTGGAGGTTGTGTGGGTCCAGGCTGTGGGCACAGAAGTCTGAAATCACAAACTCAGCTTAAGATTGGCGCCTAGGGTATGGCAGGCCGGATGTACAGCCTGAAAGGGAGCTCCTGGGCCTCTGAAACAAGGGCGAGTGGGAGGCGTTCCTTCAGGCTTTTGTCTCTGGATGTTGTGTCCGGGATAGCCGTGGATTGGAGGGGTGGCCTCAGGGACTGTGGACGCGTATCCCTCTCTGGGGATTTGTCCCAGCTCCCAAGGCTTTGGGGTCATTTTGTGGGAGGGGTGGAGTTGTGTTGTCTGGCTCATGTGTCTCTCCAAGAAAGGGATTCCAGAGCAGAGCCCCAGGGACGGGCGGGGCGATAGAAAAATTCAAACACTGGTGAGGATTGGGTGCATAGGGGCTTGGCAAGCCCCATATGTGGGCTCTTGGTCAGGCCCTGAAAGGCCTTTCTTTGACATGGGGCTCATTCTGAGGGTCACAGTGTGAATTGTGCCCAAGCAGCACTCAAGTTTGGGCGTGGCACTAGGGGCCATGAAGGTTTCTCCCACCCTGAAGGTGTGACTCCATGCCAAGAGCAAGCTTGACAGCCATGGGGAAGGAGGAGTTCTGTTTTGTGCTTGCGATACCCAGCTGTGTGGAGAATTGATATAATGTCTAGGTTCAGATATCTGAAAACCAAGGTTAGGAAGAGTTGACGGCTATAAGACCATGGCGTGTCCGAAGTGCTGGGTGTGCGGCCTGCTGTCTCCTTGTCTGTCTGGACGTCTGGCTTCAGGCTGTGTCAGACAGAGCATGAGTGCCCAGAGCAGCCTATCCAGTTCGGGTACCGTCGAGGCCCGAGCAGGTTGATCCTCATCTGGGTTTTCTGGATTGCCCCACAGGGAAACGTTTTTCTTCCGTTGGGCAGACACTGGGCTGGGTTGGGGTTCTGGAGTTCCTAGTCCGGAGGGCTTGTTTGCCAGGAGTGTGAGGAAGGAAGTCTGAAAACACAAGCTAGCATGAGGTTTGGGACCGAGGGCACGGTAGGCCCACTCTGCAGAGGCTGAATCGAGATCTCCTGCACTGAGTTCATGTCAACTATGAGACGTGCCTCAAGCTAGAGTTTTGTCCAGCATGGCCTCTTCCTGAAGGGTGTGGGGGCTTCATGAGGTCAGGGATGTTTGCCTACGATGGGATTTGTGAACTACTCCAAACCTCAAGTTTTCCTTCTGCACGACAGTCGAGTCCTATTGGATGGTTCCAGGAGGCCCCATACGGGACGACTCGAGAGCAGGTGTCTAAGCTTGGATGCCTGGGAACGCCACCTCATATTCCCACTCTTTAGTCAGGACAAGGCAGGCTCAATCTGCGGGCACCTGGGTGAGCTACCCAGAGGGGAGAGTTGAAATGGACTCTCCTGAAGATGAGTCCTACTGTGGCTTCGTGGCCTGGGAGACCTTGGAATGTGGAGGTGGCTCAGGGACTCTGCAGGGTTCTCCAAACTGAGGTGTTTGACAAAGCTCCAACAAGGAAGCTTCCCATGTGGAGATGAGAGGAGTTCTGTTCAGTGCCTCAGGAAAGCCCCATATCCTGTTCTTCGAACCAAAGCCTCTGAGGAGTGACACCTGGACCAAAGCAAGAGTTGAGATTACGTCCTAAGGGCCTGTCCGGCTCAACCTTCAATCTCTGTTGACATCTGTGTGCATGCCTTCGTGGAGGTAGCTGCTCAGCTTGTGTCCGAATGCCCCTGTGTGTCCAGGGAGGCTCCCAGTAGTGGGATGTCCTCAGGGGCCTTGAGGTTTCTCATATTCTGGAGGTGTGTGGCCAAAGGAATGGACACAGTTTCCCAGGAGAGAGCAGGCACGGTCCAGTGGTATGGCTCCAGAGGACCCAGCCTAGAGGCTGTCTTTGCCAAGGCTGTGGGGACAGATGTCTGAAAAAGCAAACTTGGCTCAGCTAGTGGCCAATGTAATGGCAGGCCTGATCTCCAGTTTGTGAGGGAAGATCATCTGGAAATCAAAGGAGGGCAAGTGGGAGGCAGTCGCTCAGTCTTTTGTCTCTGGGTGTTGCGTTCACAGTGTCCGGTCAGGGTAGGGGTTGCCTCAGGGGCCGAGGAAGAGCCTTCCTCTCGGGGGATTGTCCAAGCTCCCAAGTGTTTGGGTTCATTTTGTGGGAAGGGAAGAGTACTGTTTTCTTCCACAGGGGACGCCCCAGGAGAGGGACTCTAGAGCACAGCAGTGGGTTCCCTCAACTGGAATACACACCATCTAGTTAGTCCTGGGTGCCTATGGGCATGGCAAGCCACATATGCGGGCTCTTGGTCCAGTCACTGAGAGGCGTTACTTGAATAAGGTACTCACGCTGAGGGTCACAATGTGTGTTTGTGCCCAAGGCAGCCCTACGCATGGGCGTGGCCTCATGGGCCATGCCGTTTTCTCCTACACTGAAGGTTTGACTCACTGCCAGCTGCAAGGTTTCTTGCCATGGGGAAGGAGGGGTTCTGACTTGTGCATCAGGTTCCCCCCTGTGCAGGGATTGGTGATAAGGTCTAGGTTCCTATGACTGAAAACACAGGTTGGGAATGGATGGTGGCCTAAGGCAGTGGCGGGTCCAATGTGCTGGGTGTGCAGCCAGCTGTGTCGGTGTCTGTTGGAAGGTCTGGGCTCAGGCTATTTGCGACAGAGCATCAGTGTTTAAGGTAGCCTATGCAATTGGGGTTTTGCCGAGGGCCAAGCAGTTTGATCCTCATTTGGGGTTTCTGGGCAGCACCATAGACAAAGTTTTTCTCCTGGGAGGCAGGCAGAGTGCTTCATTGTGTCCCCAGAATTCCCAGGAGGGAGGGTTTGTGGGCCAGAAGTGTGAGGACGGAAGTCTGAAAACACAAGCTAGGGTGAGGATTGGAGCCAAAGGCAGAGCAGGCCCACTCTGCAGAGGCTGAATCAAAATTTCCTGGATCTGAAGTCAGGCTGAGGATCAGACGTTGGCTGAGGCTGGAGTATGTGTCCATGATGGCACCTTCATGAAGCGGGGGCCTCATGAGGCCAAGGAAGTTTTCCCACGCTGAGTTTGGAGGTTGCCCTAAACCACAAGGTTTCCTTCTGCGGGACATTCGAGTCCTGTTGCATGGCTCCAGGACATACCATACGGAAGGACTGGAGAGCAGGGTTCGAAGGATGGATCCCTATACAGCATGCCTCGCATTCCCATTGGCCATTAGCGACAAGATATGTTTGATCTGCTGCCTCTGGGGCACGCGACCCAGGAGGCTGAGTTGAAATGGCCTCTCCTGAAGATGCGTCATAATGTGCGTTTGGGTCCATGGAGACCTTGGAATGTGCTGGCTGTTCAGTGGCCCTGCGGAACTCTCCTACCTGAAGGGTTTGATACATCCCCAGTAAGAAAGGTCCCCATGTGGAGACGAGAGAGGTTTGGTTTGGTGCCTCAGAAAAGCCCCGTGTGCTGGTCTACGAAAACAGTCCTCTGAGGACGGACACATGGAAACCAAAGCTAAGGTTCAGATTAGGGCCTGTGGGCCTGTCCATTTCAACCTTCTATCTCTGGGGAAAATGTCTGAGAGTCTAAGTGGAGTTAGTTGCTCCGCTGGTGTCAGAGAGCCCCTCTTAGTCCAGGGTGGCCTACACTATTGATGGCCTCAGGGGCCTTGGAGCTTTTCCCTAACCTGTAGGGCTGTGGTCAATGGATTGGGCACACTTTCCTTGGAGAGGGCAGGCACAATCTTTCGCTGTGGCTCCAGAGGCCCTAGCCTGGAGGTTATGTGGGTCCAGGCTGTGGGCACAGAAGTCTGAAATCACAAACTCAGCTTAAGATTGGCGCCTAGGGTATGGCAGGCCGGATGTACAGCCTGAAAGGGAGCTCCTGGGCCTCTGAAACAAGGGCGAGTGGGAGGCGTTCCTTCAGGCTTTTGTCTCTGGATGTTGTGTCCGGGATAGCCGTGGATTGGAGGGGTGGCCTCAGGGACTGTGGACGCGTATCCCTCTCTGGGGATTTGTCCCAGCTCCCAAGGCTTTGGGGTCATTTTGTGGGAGGGGTGGAGTTGTGTTGTCTGCCTCATGGGTCTCTCCAAGAAAGGGATTCCAGAGCAGAGCCCCAGGTACGGGCGGGGCGATAGAAAAACTCAAACACTGGTGAGGATTGGGTGCATAGGGGCTTGGCAAGCCCCAAATGTGGGCTCTTGGTCAGGCCCTGAAAGGCCTTTCTTTGACATGGGGCTCATTCTGAGGGTCACAGTGTGAATTGTGCCCAAGCAGCACTCAAGTTTGGGCGTGGCACTAGGGGCCATGAAGGTTTCTCCCACCCTGAAGGTGTGACTCCATGCCAAGAGCAAGCTTGACAGCCATGGGGAAGGAGGAGTTCTGTTTTGTGCTTGCGATACCCAGCTGTGTGGAGAATTGATATAATGTCTAGGTTCAGATATCTGAAAACCAAGGTTAGGAAGAGTTGACGGCTATAAGACCATGGCGTGTCCGAAGTGCTGGGTGTGCGGCCAGCTGTCTCCTTGTCTGTCTGGACGTCTGGCTTCAGGCTGTGTCAGACAGAGCATGAGTGCCCAGAGCAGCCTATCCAGTTCGGGTACCGTCGAGGCCCGAGCAGGTTGATCCTCATCTGGGTTTTCTGGAGAGCCCCACAGGGAAACGTTTTTCTTCCGTTGGGCAGACACTGGGCTGGGTTGTGGTTCTGGAGTTCCTAGTCCGGAGGGCTTGTTTGCCAAGAGTGTGAGGAAGGAAGTCTGAAAACACAAGCTAGCATGAGGTTTGGGACCGAGGGCACGGTAGGCCCACTCTGCAGAGGCTGAATCGAGATCTCCTGCACTGAGTTCATGTCAACTATGAGACGTGCCTCAAGCTAGAGTTTTGTCCAGCATGGCCTCTTCCTGAAGGGTGTGGGGGCTTCATGAGGTCAGGGATGTTTGCCTACGATGGGATTTGTGAACTACTCCAAACCTCAAGTTTTCCTTCTGCACGACAGTCGAGTCCTATTGGATGGTTCCAGGAGGCCCCATACGGGACGACTCGAGAGCAGGTGTCTAAGCTTGGATGCCTGGGAACGCCACCTCATATTCCCACTCTTTAGTCAGTACAAGGCAGGCTCAATCTGCGGGCACCTGGGTGAGCTACCCAGAGGGGAGAGTTGAAATGGACTCTCCTGAAGATGAGTCCTACTGTGGCTTCGTGGCCTGGGAGACCTTGGAATGTGGAGGTGGCTCAGGGACTCTGCAGGGTTCTCCAAACTGAGGTGTTTGACAAAGCTCCAACAAGGAAGCTTCCCATGTGGAGATGAGAGGAGTTCTGTTCAGTGCCTCAGGAAAGCCCCATATCCTGTTCTTCGAACCAAAGCCTCTGAGGAGTGACACCTGGACCAAATCAAGAGTTGAGATTACGTCCTAAGGGCCTGTCCGGCTCAACCTTCAATCTCTGTTGACATCTGTGTGCATGCCTTCGTGGAGGTAGCTGCTCAGCTTGTGTCCGAATGCCCCTGTGTGTCCAGGGAGGCTCCCAGTAGTGGGATGTCCTCAGGGGCCTTGAGGTTTCTCATATTCTGGAGGTGTGTGGCCAAAGGAATGGACACAGTTTCCCAGGAGAGAGCAGGCACGGTCCAGTGGTATGGCTCCAGAGGACCCAGCCTAGAGGCTGTCTTTGCCAGGGCTGTGGGGACAGATGTCTGAAAAAGCAAACTTGGCTCAGCTAGTGGCCAATGTAATGGCAGGCCTGATCTCCAGTTTGTGAGGGAAGATCATCTGGAAATCAAAGGAGGGCAAGTGGGAGGCAGTCGCTCAGTCTTTTGTCTCTGGGTGTTGCGTTCACAGTGTCCGGTCAGGGTAGGGGTTGCCTCAGGGGCCGAGGAAGAGCCTTCCTCTCGGGGGATTGTCCAAGCTCCCAAGTGTTTGGGTTCATTTTGTGGGAAGGGAAGAGTACTGTTTTCTTCCACAGGGGACGCCCCAGGAGAGGGACTCTAGAGCACAGCAGTGGGTTCCCTCAACTGGAATACACACCATCTAGTTAGTCCTGGGTGCCTATGGGCATGGCAAGCCACATATGCGGGCTCTTGGTCCAGTCACTGAGAGGCGTTACTTGAATAAGGTACTCAAGCTGAGGGTCACAATGTGTGTTTGTGCCCAAGGCGGCCCTACGCATGGGCGTGGCCTCATGGGCCATGCCGTTTTCTCCTACACTGAAGGTTTGACTCACTGCCAGCTGCAAGGTTTCTTGCCATGGGGAAGGAGGGGTTCTGAGTTGTGCATCAGGTTCCCTCCTGTGCAGGGATTGGAGATAAGGTCTAGGTTCCTATGACTGAAAACACAGGTTGGGAATGGATGGTGGCCTAAGGCAGTGGCGGGTCCAATGTGCTGGGTGTGCAGCCAGCTGTGTCGGTGTCTGTTGGAAGGTCTGGGCTCAGGCTATTTGCGACAGAGCATCAGTGTTTAAGGTAGCCTATGCAATTGGGGTTTTGCCGAGGGCCAAGCAGTTTGATCCTCATTTGGGGTTTCTGGGCAGCACCATAGACAAAGTTTTTCTCCTGGGAGGCAGGCAGAGTGCTTCATTGTGTCCCCAGAATTCCCAGGAGGGAGGGTTTGTGGGCCAGAAGTGTGAGGACGGAAGTCTGAAAACACAAGCTAGGGTGAGGATTGGAGCCAAAGGCAGAGCAGGCCCACTCTGCAGAGGCTGAATCAAAATTTCCTGGATCTGAAGTCAGGCTGAGGATCAGACGTTGGCTGAGGCTGGAGTATGTGTCCATGATGGCACCTTCATGAAGCGGGGGCCTCATGAGGCCAAGGAAGTTTTCCCACGCTGAGTTTGGAGGTTGCCCTAAACCACAAGGTTTCCTTCTGCGGGACATTCGAGTCCTGTTGCTTGGCTCCAGGACATACCATACGGAAGGACTGGAGAGCAGGGTTCGAAGGATGGATCCCTATACAGCATGCCTCGCATTCCCATTGGCCATTAGCGACAAGATTTGTTTGATCTGCTGCCTCTGGGGCACGCGACCCAGGAGGCTGAGTTGAAATGGCCTCTCCTGAGGATGCGTCATAATGTGCGTTTGGGTCCATGGAGACCTTGGAATGTGCTGGCTGTTCAGTGGCCCTGCAGAACTCTCCTACCTGAAGGGTTTGATACATCCCCAGTAAGAAAGCTCCCCATGTGGAGACGAGAGAGGTTTGGTTTGGTGCCTCAGAAAAGCCCCGTGTGCTGCTTTATGAAAACAGTCCTCTGAGGACGGACACATGGAAACCAAAGCTAAGGTTCAGATTAGGGCCTGTGGGCCTGTCCATTTCAACCTTCTGTCTCTGGGGAAAATGTCTGAGAGTCTAAGTGGAGTTAGTTGCTCCGCTGGTGTCAGAGAGCCCCTCTTAGTCCAGGGTGGCCTACACTATTGATGGCCTCAGGGGCCTTGGAGCTTTTCCCTAACCTGTAGGGTTGTGGTCAATGGATTGGGCATACTTTCCTTGGAGAGGGTAGGCACAATCTTTCGCTGTGGCTGCAGAGGCCCTAGCCTGGAGGTTGTGTGGGTCCAGGCTGTGGGCACCGAAGTCTGAAATCACAAACTCAGCTTATGAGTGGCGCCTAGGGTATGGCAGGCCGGTGTACAGCCCAAGAGGGAGCTCCTGGGCCTCTGAATCAAGGGCTAGTGGGAGGCCTTCCCTCAGGCTTTTGTCTCTGCATGTTGTGTCCAGGATAGCCGTGGATTGGAGGGGTGGCCTCAGGGACTGTGGACGCGTATCCCTCTCTGGGGTTTTGTCCCAGCTCCCAAGGGTTTGGGGTCATTTTGTGGGAAGGGTGGAGTCGTGTTGTCTGCCTCATGGGTCTCTCCAAGAAAGGGATTCCAAAACAGAGCCCCAGGTACGGGTGGGGCGACTGGAAAACTCAAACACGGGTGAGGATTGGGTGCATAGGGGCTTGACAAGCCCTATATGCGGGCTCTTGGGCCAGGCCCTGACAGGCCTTTCTTTGACATGGGGCTCATTCTGAGGGTCACAGTGTGAATTGTGCCCAAGCAGCACTCAAGTTTGGGCGTGGCACCAGGGGCCATGAAGGTTTCTCCCACCCTGAAGGTGTGACTCCATGCCAAGAGCAAGCTTGACAGCCATGGGGAAGGAGGAGTTCTGTTTTGTGCTTGCGATACCCAGCTGTGTGGAGAATTGATATAATGTCTAGGTTCAGATATCTGAAAACCAAGGTTAGGAAGAGTTGACGGCCATAAGACCATGGCGTGTCCGAAGGGCTGGGTGTGCGGCCAGCTGTCTCCTTGTCTGTCTGGACGTCTGGCTTCAGGCTGTGTCAGACAGAGCATGAGTGCCCAGAGCAGCCTATCCAGTTCGGGTACCGTCGAGGCCCGAGCAGGTTGATCCTCATCTGGGTTTTCTGGAGAGCCCCACAGGGAAACGTTTTTCTTCCGTTGGGCAGACACTGGGCTGGGTTGTGGTTCTGGAGTTCCTAGTCCGGAGGGCTTGTTTGCTAGGAGTGTGAGGAAGGAAGTCTGAAAACACAAGCTAGCAAGAGGTTTGGGACCGAGGGCACGGTAGGCCCACTCTGCAGAGGCTGAATCGAGATCTCCTGCACTGAGTTCATGTCAACTATGAGACGTGCCTCAAGCTAGAGTTTTGTCCAGCATGGCCTCTTCCTGAAGGGTGTGGGGGCTTCATGAGGTCAGGGATGTTTGGCTACGATGGGATTTGTGAACTACTCCAAAACCTCAAGTTTTCCTTCTGCACGACAGTCGAGTCCTATTGGATGGTTCCAGGAGGCCCCATACGGGACGACTCGAGAGCAGGTGTCTAAGCTTGGATGCCTGGGAACGCCACCCCATATTCCCACTCTTTAGTCAGGACAAGGCAGGCTCAATCTGCGGGCACCTGGGTGAGCTACCCAGAGGGGAGAGTTGAAATGGACTCTCCTGAAGATGAGTCCTACTGTGGCTTCGTGGCCTGGGAGACCATGGAATGTGGAGGTGGCTCAGGGACTCTGCAGGGTTCTCCAAACTGAGGTGTTTGACAAAGCTCCAACAAGGAAGCTTCCCATGTGGAGATGAGAGGAGTTCTGTTCAGTGCCTCAGGAAAGCCCCATATCCTGTTCTTCGAACCAAAGCCTCTGAGGAGTGACACCTGGACCAAATCAAGAGTTGAGATTACGTCCTAAGGGCCTGTCCGGCTCAACCTTCAATCTCTGTTGACATCTGTGTGCATGCCTTCGTGGAGGTAGCTGCTCAGCTTGTGTCCGAATGCCCCTGTGTGTCCAGGGAGGCTCCCAGTAGTGGGATGTCCTCAGGGGCCTTGATGTTTCTCATATTCTGGAGGTGTGTGGCCAAATGAATGGACACAGTTTCCCAGGAGAGAGCAGGCACGGTCCAGTGGTATGGCTCCAGAGGACCCAGCCTAGAGGCTGTCTATGCCAGGGCTGTGGGGACAGATGTCTGAAAAAGCAAACTTGGCTCAGCTAGTGGCCAATGTAATGGCAGGCCTGATCTCCAGTTTGTGAGGGAAGATCATATGGAAATCAAAGGAGGGCAAGTGGGAGGCAGTCGCTCAGTCTTTTGTCTCTGGGTGTTGCGTTCACAGTGTCCGGTCAGGGTAGGGGTTGCCTCAGGGGCCGAGGAAGAGCCTTCCTCTCGGGGGATTGTCCAAGCTCCCAAGTGTTTGGGTTCATTTTGTGGGAAGGGAAGAGTACTGTTTTCTTCCACAGGGGACGCCCCAGGAGAGGGACTCTAGAGCACAGCAGTGGGTTCCCTCAACTGGAATACACACCATCTAGTTAGTCCTGGGTGCCTATGGGCATGGCAAGCCACATATGCGGGCTTTTGGTCCAGTCACTGAGAGGCGTTACTTGAATAAGGTACTCAAGCTGAGGGTCACAATATGTGTTTGTGCCCAAGGCGGCCCTACGCATGGGCGTGGCCTCATGGGCCATGCCGTTTTCTCCTACACTGAAGGTTTGACTCACTGCCAGCTGCAAGGTTTCTTGCCATGGGGAAGGAGGGGTTCTGACTTGTGCATCAGGTTCCCTCCTGTGCAGGGATTGGAGATAAGGTCTAGGTTCCTATGACTGAAAACACAGGTTGGGAATGGATGGTGGCCTAAGGCAGTGGCGGGTCCAATGTGCTGGGTGTGCAGCCAGCTGTGTCGGTGTCTGTTGGAAGGTCTGGGCTCAGGCTATTTGCGACAGAGCATCAGTGTTTAAGGTAGCCTATGCAATTGGGGTTTTGCCGAGGGCCAAGCAGTTTGATCCTCATTTGGGGTTTCTGGGCAGCACCATAGACAAAGTTTTTCTCCTGGGAGGCAGGCAGAGTGCTTCATTGTGTCCCCAGAATTCCCAGGAGGGAGGGTTTGTGGGCCAGAAGTGTGAGGACGGAAGTCTGAAAACACAAGCTAGGGTGAGGATTGGAGCCAAAGGCAGAGCAGGCCCACTCTGCAGAGGCTGAATCAAAATTTCCTGGATCTGAAGTCAGGCTGAGGATCAGACGTTGGCTGAGGCTGGAGTATGTGTCCATGATGGCACCTTCATGAAGCGGGGGCCTCATGAGGCCAAGGAAGTTTTCCCACGCTGAGTTTGGAGGTTGCCCTAAACCACAAGGTTTCCTTCTGCGGGACATTCGAGTCCTGTTGCATGGCTCCAGGACATACCATACGGAAGGACTGGAGAGCAGGGTTCGAAGGATGGATCCCTGTACAGCATGCCTCGCATTCCCATTGGCCATTAGCGACAAGATTTGTTTGATCTGCTGCCTCTGGGGCACGCGACCCAGGAGGCTGAGTTGAAATGGCCTCTCCTGAGGATGCGTCATAATGTGCTTTTGGGTCCATGGAGACCTTGGAATGTGCTGGCTGTTCAGTGGCCCTGCGGAACTCTCCTACCTGAAGGGTTTGATACATCCCCAGTAAGAAAGCTCCCCATGTGGAGACGAGAGAGGTTTGGTTTGGTGCCTCAGAAAAGCCCCGTGTGCTGCTTTATGAAAACAGTCCTCTGAGGACGGACACATGGAAACCAAAGCTAAGGTTCAAATTAGGGCCTGTGGGCCTGTCCATTTCAACCTTCTGTCTCTGGGGAAAATGTCTGAGAGTCTAAGTGGAGTTAGTTGCTCCGCTGGTGTCAGAGAGCCCCTCTTAGTCCAGGGTGGCCTACACTATTGATGGCCTCAGGGGCCTTGGAGCTTTTCCCTAACCTGTAGGGTTGTGGTCAATGGATTGGGCATACTTTCCTTGGAGAGGGTAGGCACAATCTTTCTCTGTGGCTGCAGAGGCCCTAGCCTGGAGGTTGTGTGGGTCCAGGCTGTGGGCACCGAAGTCTGAAATCACAAACTCAGCTTATGAGTGGCGCCTAGGGTATGGCAGGCCGGTGTACAGCCCAAGAGGGAGCTCCTGGGCCTCTGAATCAAGGGCTAGTGGGAGGCCTTCCCTCAGGCTTTTGTCTCTGCATGTTGTGTCCAGGATAGCCGTGGATTGGAGGGGTGGCCTCAGGGACTGTGGACGCGTATCCCTCTCTGGGGTTTTGTCCCAGCTCCCAAGGGTTTGGGGTCATTTTGTGGGAAGGGTGGAGTCGTGTTGTCTGCCTCATGGGTCTCTCCAAGAAAGGGATTCCAAAACAGAGCCCCAGGTACGGGTGGGGCGACTGGAAAACTCAAACACGGGTGAGGATTGGGTGCATAGGGGCTTGACAAGCCCTATATGCGGGCTCTTGGGCCAGGCCCTGACAGGCCTTTCTTTGACATGGGGCTCATTCTGAGGGTCACAGTGTGAATTGTGCCCAAGCAGCACTCAAGTTTGGGCGTGGCACCAGGGGCCATGAAGGTTTCTCCCACCCTGAAGGTGTGACTCCATGCCAAGAGCAAGCTTGACAGCCATGGGGAAGGAGGAGTTCTGTTTTGTGCTTGCGATACCCAGCTGTGTGGAGAATTGATATAATGTCTAGGTTCAGATATCTGAAAACCAAGGTTAGGAAGAGTTGACGGCCATAAGACCATGGCGTGTCCGAAGTGCTGGGTGTGCGGCCAGCTGTCTCCTTGTCTGTCTGGAGGTCTGGCTTCAGGCTGTGTCAGACAGAGCATGAGTGCCCAGAGCAGCCTATCCAGTTCGGGTACCGTCGAGGCCCGAGCAGGTTGATCCTCATCTGGGTTTTCTGGAGAGCCCCACAGGGAAACGTTTTTCTTCCGTTGGGCAGACACTGGGCTGGGTTGTGGTTCTGGAGTTCCTAGTCCGGAGGGCTTGTTTGCTAGGAGTGTGAGGAAGGAAGTCTGAAAACACAAGCTAGCAAGAGGTTTGGGACCGAGGGCACGGTAGGCCCACTCTGCAGAGGCTGAATCGAGATCTCCTGCACTGAGGTCATGTCAACTATGAGACGTGCCTCAAGCTAGAGTTTTGTCCAGCATGGCCTCTTCCTGAAGGGTGTGGGGGCTTCATGAGGTCAGGGATGTTTGCCTACGATGGGATTTGTGAACTACTCCAAACCTCAAGTTTTCCTTCTGCACGACAGTCGAGTCCTATTGGATGGTTCCAGGAGGCCCCATACGGGACGACTCGAGAGCAGGTGTCTAAGCTTGGATGCCTGGGAACGCCACCTCATATTCCCACTCTTTAGTCAGGACAAGGCAGGCTCAATCTGCGGGCACCTGGGTGAGCTACCCAGAGGGGAGAGTTGAAATGGACTCTCCTGAAGATGAGTCCTACTGTGGCTTCGTGGCCTGGGAGACCTTGGAATGTGGAGGTGGCTCAGGGACTCTGCAGGGTTCTCCAAACTGAGGTGTTTGACAAAGCTCCAACAAGGAAGCTTCCCATGTGGAGATGAGAGGAGTTCTGTTCAGTGCCTCAGGAAAGCCCCATATCCTGTTCTTCGAACCAAAGGCTCTGAGGAGTGACACCTGGAAACCAAAGCAAGAGTTGAGATTACGGCCTAGGGGCCTGTCCAGCTCAACCTCCTATCTCTGTTGACAATGTGTGCATGCCTCGTGGAGGTAGCTGCTCAGCTTGTGTCCGAATGCCCCTGTGTGTCCAGGGAGGCTCCCAGTAGTGGGATGTCCTCGGGGGCCTTGAGGATTCTCATAATGTGGAGGTGTGTGGCCAAAGAAATGGACACAGTTTCCCAGGAGACAGTAGGCACGGTCCTGTGGTATGGCTCTAGAGGTCCCAGCCTAGAGGCTGTCTTTGCCAGGGCTGTGGGGACAGATGTCTGAAAAAGCAAACTTGGCTCAGCTAGGTGCCACGGTAATGGCAGGCCTGATCTCCAGTCTGTGAGGGGAGATCCTCTGGAAATCAAAGCAGGGCAAGTGGGAGGCAGTCACTCAGGGTTTTGTGTCTGGGTGTTGCGTTCACAGTGTCTGGTCGGGGTAGGGGTTGCCTCAGAGGCCGAGGAAGAGCCTTCCTCTCGGGGGATTTCCAAGCTCCCAAGTGTTTGGGTTCATTCTGTGGGAAGGGAAGAGTACTGTTTTCTTCCACAGGGGACGCCCCAGGAGAGGGACTCTAGAGCACAGCAGTGGGTTCCCTCAACTGGAATACACACCATCTAGTTAGTCCTGGGTGCCTAAGGGCATGGCAAGCCACATATGCGGGCTCTTGGTCCAGTCACTGAGAGGCGTTACTTGAATAAGGTACTCACGCTGAGGGTCACAATGTGTGTTTGTGCCCAAGTCGGCCCTCACGCTTAGGCGTGGCCTCATGGGCCATGTCGTTTTGTCCTACACTGAAGGTTTGACTCACTGCCAGGAGCAAGGTTTCTTGCCATGGGGAAGGAGGGGTTCTGACTTGTGCATCAGGTTCCCCCCTGTGCAGGGATTGGAGATAAGGTCTAGGTTCCGATGACTGAAACCCAGGTTGGGAATGGATGGTGGCCTAAGGCAGTGGCGGTTCCAATGTGCTGGGTGTGCAGCCAGCTGTGTCGGTGTCTGTTGGAAGGTCTGGGCTCAGGCTATTTGCGACAGAGCATCAGTGTTTAAGGTAGCCTATGCAACTGGGGTGTTGCGAGGGCCAAGCAGTTTGATCCTCATTTGGGGTTTCTGGGCAGCACAATAGACAATGTTTTTCTCCTGGGAGGCAGGCAGAGTGCTTCATTGTGGCCCCAGAATTCCAGGTAGGGAGGGTTTGTGGGCCAGGAGTGTGATGACGGAAGTCTGAAAACACAAGCTAGGGTGAGGATTGGAGCCAAGGGCAGAGCAGGCCCACTCTGCAGAGGCTGAATCAAAATCTCCTGGATCTGAAGTCAGGCTGAGGATCAGACGTTGGCTGAGGCTGGAGTGTGTGTCCATGAGGGACCTTCATGAAGCGGGGGACTCATGAGGCCAAGGAAGTTTTCCTACGCTGAGTTTAGAGGTTGCCCCAAACCACAAGGTTTCCTTCTGCGGGATATTCGAGTCATGTTGCATGGCTCCAGATCATACCATACGGAAGCACTGGAGAGCAGGGTTCGAAGGATGGATCCCTGTACAGCATGCCTCGCATTCCCATTGGCCATTAGCGACAAGATATGTTTGATCTGCTGCCTCTGGGGCACGCGACCCAGGAGGCTGAGTTGAAATGGCCTCTCCTGAGGATGCGTCATAATGTGCGTTTGGGTCCATGGAGACCTTGGAATCTGCTGGTTGTTCAGTGGCCCTGAGGAACTCTCCTACCTGAAGGTTTTGATACATCCCCAGTAAGAAAGCTCCCCATGTGGAGACGAGAGAGTTTTGGTTTGGTGCCTCAGAAAAGCCCCGTGTGCTGCTTTATGAAAACAGTCCTCTGAGGATGGACACATGTTAACCAAAGCTAAGGTACAGATTAGGGCCTGGGGGCCTGTCCATTTCAACCTTCTTTCTCTGGGGACACTGTCTGAGAGTCTAAGTGGAGATAGTTGCTCCGCTGGTGTCAGAGAGCCCCTCTTAGTCCAGGGTGGCCTACACTATTGATGGCCTCAGGGGCCTTGGAGCTTTTCCCTGACCTGTAGGGTTGTGGTCAATGGATTGGGCACACTTTCCTTGGAGAGGGCAGGCACAATCTTTCGCTGTGGCTGCAGAGGCCCTAGCCTGGAGGTTGTGTGGGTCCAGGCTATGGGCACAGAAGTCTGAAAACACAAACTCAGCTTATGAGTGGCGCCTAGGGAATGGCAGGCCGGATGTACAGCCCTAGAGGGAGCTCCTGGGCCTCTGAAACAAGGGCGATTGGGAGGCGTTCCTTCAGGCTTTTGTCTCTGGATGTTGTGTCCAGGATAGCCGTGGATTGGAGGGGTAGCCTCAGGGACTGTGGACGAGTATCCGTCTCTTGGGATTTGTCCCAGCTCCCAAGAGTTTGGGGTCATTTTGTGTGAAGGGTGGTGTCGTGTTGTCTTGGTCATGGGTCTCTCCAAGAAAGGGATTCCAAAACAGAGCCCCAGGTACGGGCAGGGAGACTGGAAAACTCAAACCCTGGTGAGGATTGGGTGCATAGGGGCTTGGCAAGCCCCATATGCGGGCTCTTGGGCCAGGCCCTGACAGGCCTTTCTTTGACATGGGGCTCATTCTGAGGGTCACAGTGTGAATTGTGCCCAAGCAGCACTCAAGTTTGGGCGTGGCACCAGGGGCCATGAAGGTTTCTCCCACACTGAAGGTGTGACTCCATGCCAAGAGCAAGCTTGACAGCCATGGGGAAGGAGGAGTTCTGTTTTGTGCTTGCGATACCCAGCTGTGTGGAGAATTGATATAATGTCTAGGTTCAGATATCTGAAAACCAAGGTTAGGAAGAGTTGACGGCTATAAGACCATGGCGTGTCCGAAGTGCTGGGTGTGCGGCCAGCTGTCTCCTTGTCTGTCTGGACGTCTGGCTTCAGGCTGTGTCAGACAGAGCATGAGTGCCCAGAGCAGCCTATCCAGTTCGGGTACCGTCGAGGCCCGAGCAGGTTGATCCTCATCTGGGTTTTCTGGAGAGCCCCACAGGGAAACGTTTTTCTTCCGTTGGGCAGACACTGGGCTGGGTTTTGGTTCTGGAGTTCCTAGTCCGGAGGGCTTGTTTGCCAGGAGTGTGAGGAAGGAAGTCTGAAAACACAAGCTAGCAAGAGGTTTGGGACCGAGGGCACGGTAGGCCCACTCTGCAGAGGCTGAATCGAGATCTCCTGCACTGAGTTCATGTCAACTATGAGACGTGCCTCAAGCTAGAGTTTTGTCCAGCATGGCCTCTTCCTGAAGGGTGTGGGGGCTTCATGAGGTCAGGGATGTTTGGCTACGATGGGATTTGTGAACTACTCCAAACCTCACGTTTTCCTTCTGCACGACAGTCGAGTCCTATTGGATGGTTCCAGGAGGCCCCATACGGGACGACTCGAGAGCAGGTGTCTAAGCTTGGATGCCTGGGAACGCCACCTCATATTCCCACTCTTTAGTCAGGACAAGGCAGGCTCAATCTGCGGGCACCTGGGTGAGCTACCCAGAGGGGAGAGTTGAAATGGACTCTCCTGAAGATGAGTCCTACTGTGGCTTCGTGGCCTGAGAGACCTTGGAATGTGGAGGTGGCTCAGGGACTCTGCAGGGTTCTCCAAACTGAGGTGTTTGACAAAGCTCCAACAAGGAAGCTTCCCATGTGGAGATGAGAGGAGTTCTGTTCAGTGCCTCAGGAAAGCCCCATATCCTGTTCTTCGAACCAAAGCCTCTGAGGAGTGACACCTGGACCAAAGCAAGAGTTGAGATTACGTCCTAAGGGCCTGTCCGGCTCAACCTTCAATCTCTGTTGACATCTGTGTGCATGCCTTCGTGGAGGTAGCTGCTCAGCTTGTGTCTGAATGCCCCTGTGTGTCCAGGGAGGCTCCCAGTAGTGGGATGTCCTCAGGGGCCTTGAGGTTTCTCATATTCTGGAGGTGTGTGGCCAAAGGAATGGACACAGTTTCCCAGGAGAGAGCAGGCACGGTCCAGTGGTATGGCTCCAGAGGACCCAGCCTAGAGGCTGTCTTTGCCAGGGCTGTGGGGACAGATGTCTGAAAAAGCAAACTTGGCTCAGCTAGTGGCCAATGTAATGGCAGGCCTGATCTCCAGTTTGTGAGGGAAGATCATCTGGAAATCAAAGGAGGGCAAGTGGGAGGCAGTCGCTCAGTCTTTTGTCTCTGGGTGTTGCGTTCACAGTGTCCGGTCAGGGTAGGGGTTGCCTCAGGGGCCGAGGAAGAGCCTTCCTCTCGGGGGATTGTCCAAGCTCCCAAGTGTTTGGGTTCATTTTGTGGGAAGGGAAGAGTACTGTTTTCTTCCACAGGGGACGCCCCAGGAGAGGGACTCTAGAGCACAGCAGTGGGTTCTCTCAACTGGAATACACACCATCTAGTTAGTCCTGGGTGCCTATGGGCATGGCAAGCCACATATGCGGGCTCTTGGTCCAGTCACTGAGAGGCGTTACTTGAATAAGGTACTCACGCTGAGGGTCACAATGTGTGTTTGTGCCCAAGGCGGCCCTACGCATGGGCGTGGCCTCATGGGCCATGCCGTTTTCTCCTACACTGAAGGTTTGACTCACTGCCAGCTGCAAGGTTTCTTGCCATGGGGAAGGAGGGGTTCTGACTTGTGCATCAGGTTCCCCCCTGTGCAGGGATTGGTGATAAGGTCTAGGTTCCTAAGACTGAAAACACAGGTTGGGAATGGATGGTGGACTAAGGCAGTGGCGGGTCCAATGTGCTGGGTGTGCAGCCAGCTGTGTCGGTGTCTGTTGGAAGGTCTGGGCTCAGGCTATTTGCGACAGAGCATCAGTGTTTAAGGTAGCCTATGCAATTGGGGTTTTGCCGAGGGCCAAGCAGTTTGATCCTCATTTGGGGTTTCTGGGCAGCACCATAGACAAAGTTTTTCTCCTGGGAGGCAGGCAGAGTGCTTCATTGTGTCCCCAGAATTCCCAGGAGGGAGGGTTTGTGGGCCAGAAGTGTGAGGACGGAAGTCTGAAAACACAAGCTAGGGTGAGGATTGGAGCCAAGGGCAGAGCAGGCCCACTCTGCAGAGGCTGAATCAAAATTTCCTGGATCTGAAGTCAGGCTGAGGATCAGACGTTGGCTGAGGCTGGAGTATGTGTCCATGATGGCACCTTCATGAAGCGGGGGCCTCATGAGGCCAAGGAAGTTTTCCCACGCTGAGTTTGGAGGTTGCCCTAAACCACAAGGTTTCCTTCTGCGGGACATTCGAGTCCTGTTGCATGGCTCCAGGACATACCATACGGAAGGACTGGAGAGCAGGGTTCGAAGGATGGATCCCTGTACAGCATGCCTCGCATTCCCATTGGCCATTAGCGACAAGATATGTTTGATCTGCTGCCTCTGGGGCACGCGACCCAGGAGGCTGAGTTGAAATGGCCTCTCCTGAGGATGCGTCATAATGTGCGTTTGGGTCCATGGAGACCTTGGAATGTGCTGGCTGTTCAGTGGCCCTGCGGAACTCTCCTACCTGAAGGGTTTGATACATCCCCAGTAAGAAAGCTCCCCATGTGGAGACGAGAGAGGTTTGGTTTGGTGCCTCAGAAAATCCCCGTGTGCTGCTTTATGAAAACAGTCCTCTGAGGACGGACACATGGAAACCAAAGCTAAGGTCAGATTAGGGCCTGTGGGCCTGTCCATTTCAACCTTCTGTCTCTGGGGAAAATGTCTGAGAGTCTAAGTGGAGTTAGTTGCTCCGCTGGTGTCAGAGAGCCCCTCTTAGTCCAGGGTGGCCTACACTATTGATGGCCTCAGGGGCCTTGGAGCTTTTCCCTAACCTGTAGGGTTGTGGTCAATGGATTGGGCATACTTTCCTTGGAGAGGGTAGGCACAATCTTTCGCTGTGGCTGCAGAGGCCCTAGCCTGGAGGTTGTGTGGGTCCAGGCTGTGGGCACCGAAGTCTGAAATCACAAACTCAGCTTATGAGTGGCGCCTAGCGTATGGCAGGCCGGTGTACAGCCCAAGAGGGAGCTCCTGGGCCTCTGAATCAAGGGCTAGTGGGAGGCCTTCCCTCAGGCTTTTGTCTCTGGATGTTGTGTCCAGGATAGCCGTGGATTGGAGGGGTGGCCTCAGGGACTGTGGACGCGTATCCCTCTCTGGGGTTTTGTCCCAGCTCCCAAGGGTTTGGGGTCATTTTGTGGGAAGGGTGGAGTCGTGTTGTCTGCCTCATGGGTCTCTCCAAGAAAGGGATTCCAAAACAGAGCCCCAGGTACGGGTGGGGCGACTGGAAAACTCAAACACGGGTGAGGATTGGGTGCATAGGGGCTTGACAAGCCCTATATGCGGGCTCTTGGGCCAGGCCCTGACAGGCCTTTCTTTGACATGGGGCTCATTCTGAGGGTCACAGTGTGAATTGTGCCCAAGCAGCACTCAAGTTTGGGCGTGGCACCAGGGGCCATGAAGGTTTCTCCCACTTTGAAGGTGTGACTCCATGCCAAGAGCAAGCTTGACAGCCATGGGGAAGGAGGAGTTCTGTTTTGTGCTTGCGATACCCAGCTGTGTGGAGAATTGATATAATGTCTAGGTTCAGATATCTGAAAACCAAGGTTAGGAAGAGTTGACGGCTATAAGACCATTGCGTGTCCGAAGTGCTGGGTGTGCAGCCAGCTGTCTCCTTGTCTGTCTGGACGTCTGGCTTCAGGCTGTGTCAGACAGAGCATGAGTGCCCAGAGCAGCCTATCCAGTTCGGGTACCGTCGAGGCCCGAGCAGGTTGATCCTCATCTGGGTTTTCTGGAGAGCCCCACAGGGAAACGTTTTTCATCCGTTGGGCAGACACTGGGCTGGGTTGTGGTTCTGGAGTTCCTAGTCCGGAGGGCTTGTTTGCTAGGAGTGTGAGGAAGGAAGTCTGAAAACACAAGCTAGCAAGAGGTTTGGGACCGAGGGCACGGTAGGCCCACTCTGCAGAGGCTGAATCGAGATCTCCTGCACTGAGTTCATGTCAACTATGAGACGTGCCTCAAGCTAGAGTTTTGTCCAGCATGGCCTCTTCCTGAAGGGTGTGGGGGCTTCATGAGGTCAGGGATGTTTGGCTACGATGGGATTTGTGAACTACTCCAAAACCTCAAGTTTTCCTTCTGCACGACAGTCGAGTCCTATTGGATGGTTCCAGGAGGCCCCATACGGGACGACTCGAGAGCAGGTGTCTAAGCTTGGATGCCTGGGAACGCCACCTCATATTCCCACTCTTTAGTCAGGACAAGGCAGGCTCAATCTGCGGGCACCTGGGTGAGCTACCCAGAGGGGAGAGTTGAAATGGACTCTCCTGAAGATGAGTCCTACTGTGGCTTCGTGGCCTGGGAGACCTTGGAATGTGGAGGTGGCTCAGGGACTCTGCAGGGTTCTCCAAACTGAGGTGTTTGACAAAGCTCCAACAAGGAAGCTTCCCATGTGGAGATGAGAGGAGTTCTGTTCAGTGCCTCAGGAAAGCCCCATATCCTGTTCTTCGAACCAAAGCCTCTGAGGAGTGACACCTGGACCAAAGCAAGAGTTGAGATTACGTCCTAAGGGCCTGTCCGGCTCAACCTTCAATCTCTGTTGACATCTGTGTGCATGCCTTCGTGGAGGTAGCTGCTCAGCTTGTGTCCGAATGCCCCTGTGTGTCCAGGGAGGCTCCCAGTAGTGGGATGTCCTCAGGGGCCTTGAGGTTTCTCATATTCTGGAGGTGTGTGGCCAAAGGAATGGACACAGTTTCCCAGGAGAGAGCAGGCACGGTCCAGTGGTATGGCTCCAGAGGACCCAGCCTAGAGGCTGTCTTTGCCAGGGCTGTGGGGACAGATGTCTGAAAAAGCAAACTTGGCTCAGCTAGTGGCCAATGTAATGGCAGGCCTGATCTCCAGTTTGTGAGGGAAGATCATCTGGAAATCAAAGGAGGGCAAGTGGGAGGCAGTCGCTCAGTCTTTTGTCTCTGGGTGTTGCGTTCACAGTGTCCGGTCAGGGTAGGGGTTGCCTCAGGGGCCGAGGAAGAGCCTTCCTCTCGGGGGATTGTCCAAGCTCCCAAGTGTTTGGGTTCATTTTGTGGGAAGGGAAGAGTACTGTTTTCTTCCACAGGGGACGCCCCAGGAGAGGGACTCTAGAGCACAGCAGTGGGTTCCCTCAACTGGAATACACACCATCTAGTTAGTCCTGGGTGCCTATGGGCATGGCAAGCCACATATGCGGGCTCTTGGTCCAGTCACTGAGAGGCGTTACTTGAATAAGGTACTCACGCTGAGGGTCACAATGTGTGTTTGTGCCCAAGGCAGCCCTACGCATGGGCGTGGCCTCATGGGCCATGCCGTTTTCTCCTACACTGAAGGTTTGACTCACTGCCAGCTGCAAGGTTTCTTGCCATGGGGAAGGAGGGGTTCTGACTTGTGCATCAGGTTCCCCCCTGTGCAGGGATTGGTGATAAGGTCTAGGTTCCTATGACTGAAAACACAGGTTGGGAATGGATGGTGGCCTAAGGCAGTGGCGGGTCCAATGTCCTGGGTGTGCAGCCAGCTGTGTCGGTGTCTGTTGGAAGGTCTGGGCTCAGGCTATTTGCGACAGAGCATCAGTGTTTAAGGTAGCCTATGCAATTGGGGTTTTGCCGAGGGCCAAGCAGTTTGATCCTCATTTGGGGTTTCTGGGCAGCACCATAGACAAAGTTTTTCTCCTGGGAGGCAGGCAGAGTGCTTCATTGTGTCCCCAGAATTCCCAGGAGGGAGGGTTTGTGGGCCAGAAGTGTGAGGACGGAAGTCTGAAAACACAAGCTAGGGTGAGGATTGGAGCCAAAGGCAGAGCAGGCCCACTCTGCAGAGGCTGAATCAAAATTTCCTGGATCTGAAGTCAGGCTGAGGATCAGACGTTGGCTGAGGCTGGAGTATGTGTCCATGATGGCACCTTCATGAAGCGGGGGCCTCATGAGGCCAAGGAAGTTTTCCCACGCTGAGTTTGGAGGTTGCCCTAAACCACAAGGTTTCCTTCTGCGGGACATTCGAGTCCTGTTGCATGGCTCCAGGACATACCATACGGAAGGACTGGAGAGCAGGGTTCAAAGGATGGAACCCTATACAGCATGCCTCGCATTCCCATTGGCCATTAGCGACAAGATATGTTTGATCTGCTGCCTCTGGGGCACGCGACCCAGGAGGCTGAGTTGAAATGGCCTCTCCTGAGGATGCGTCATAATGTGCGTTTGGGTCCATGGAGACCTTGGAATGTGCTGGCTGTTCAGTGGCCCTGCGGAACTCTCCTACCTGAAGGGTTTGATACATCCCCAGTAAGAAAGGTCCCCATGTGGAGACGAGAGAGGTTTGGTTTGGTGCCTCAGAAAAGCCCCGTGTGCTGGTCTACGAAAACAGTCCTCTGAGGACGGACACATGGAAACCAAAGCTAAGGTTCAGATTAGGGCCTGTGGGCCTGTCCATTTCAACCTTCTGTCTCTGGGGAAAATGTCTGAGAGTCAAAGTGGACTTAGTTGCTCCGCTGCTGTCAGAGAGCCCCTCTTAGTCCAGGGTGGCCTACACTATTGATGGCCTCAGGGGCCTTGGAGCTTTTCCCTAACCTGTAGGGTTGTGGTCAATGGATTGGGCACACTTTACTTGGAGAGGGCAGGCACAATCTTTCGCTGTGGCTCCAGAGGCCCTAGCCTGGAGGTTGTGTGGGTCCAGGCTGTGGGCACAGAAGTCTGAAATCACAAACTCAGCTTAAGATTGGCGCCTAGGGTATGGCAGGCCGGATGTACAGCCTGAAAGGGAGCTCCTGGGCCTCTGAAACAAGGGCGAGTGGGAGGCGTTCCTTCAGGCTTTTGTCTCTGGATGTTGTGTCCGGGATAGCCGTGGATTGGAGGGGTGGCCTCAGGGACTGTGGACGCGTATCCCTCTCTGGGGATTTGTCCCAGCTCCCAAGGCTTTGGGGTCATTTTGTGGGAGGGGTGGAGTTGTGTTGTCTGCCTCATGGGTCTCTCCAAGAAAGGGATTCCAGAGCAGAGCCCCAGGTACGGGCGGGGCGATAGAAAAACTCAAACACTGGTGAGGATTGGGTGCATAGGTGCTTGGCAAGCCCCATATGTGGGCTCTTGGTCAGGCCCTGAAAGGCCTTTCTTTGACATGGGGCTCATTCTGAGGGTCACAGTGTGAATTGTGCCCAAGCAGCACTCAAGTTTGGGCGTGGCACTAGGGGCCATGAAGGTTTCTCCCACCCTGAAGGTGTGACTCCATGCCAAGAGCAAGCTTGACAGCCATGGGGAAGGAGGAGTTCTGTTTTGTGCTTGCGATACCCAGCTGTGTGGAGAATTGATATAATGTCTAGGTTCAGATATCTGAAAACCAAGGTTAGGAAGAGTTGACGGCTATAAGACCATGGCGTGTCCGAAGTGCTGGGTGTGCGGCCAGCTGTCTCCTTGTCTGTCTGGACGTCTGGCTTCAGGCTGTGTCAGACAGAGCATGAGTGCCCAGAGCAGCCTATCCAGTTCGGGTACCGTCGAGGCCCGAGCAGGTTGATCCTCATCTGGGTTTTCTGGAGAGCCCCACAGGGAAACGTTTTTCTTCCGTTGGGCAGACACTGGGCTGGGTTGTGGTTCTGGAGTTCCTAGTCCGGAGGGCTTGTTTGCCAGGAGTGTGAGGAAGGAAGTCTGAAAACACAAGCTAGCAAGAGGTTTGGGACCGAGGGCACGGTAGGCCCACTCTGCAGAGGCTGAATCGAGATCTCCTGCACAGAGTTCATGTCAACTATGAGACGTGCCTCAAGCTAGAGTTTTGTCCAGCATGGCCTCTTCCTGAAGGGTGTGGGGGCTTCATGAGGTCAGGGATGTTTGCCTACGATGGGATTTGTGAACTACTCCAAACCTCAAGTTTTCCTTCTGCACGACAGTCGAGTCCTATTGGATGGTTCCAGGAGGCCCCATACGGGACGACTCGAGAGCAGGTGTCTAAGCTTGGATGCCTGGGAACGCCACCTCATATTCCCACTCTTTAGTCAGGACAAGGCAGGCTCAATCTGCGGGCACCTGGGTGAGCTACCCAGAGGGGAGAGTTGAAATGGACTCTCCTGAAGATGAGTCCTACTGTGGCTTCGTGGCCTGGGAGACCTTGGAATGTGGAGGTGGCTCAGGGACTCTGCAGGGTTCTCCAAACTGAGGTGTTTGACAAAGCTCCAACAAGGAAGCTTCCCATGTGGAGATGAGAGGAGTTCTGTTCAGTGCCTCAGGAAAGCCCCATATCCTGTTCTTCGAACCAAAGCCTCTGAGGAGTGACACCTAGACCAAAGCAAGAGTTGAGATTACGTCCTAAGGGCCTGTCCGGCTCAACCTTCAATCTCTGTTGACATCTGTGTACATGCCTTCGTGGAGGTAGCTGCTCAGCTTGTGTCCGAATGCCCCTGTGTGTCCAGGGAGGCTCCCAGTAGTGGGATGTCCTCAGGGGCCTTGAGGTTTCTCATATTCTGGAGGTGTGTGGCCAAAGGAATGGACACAGTTTCCCAGGAGAGAGCAGGCACGGTCCAGTGGTATGGCTCCAGAGGACCCAGCCTAGAGGCTGTCTTTGCCAGGGCTGTGGGGACAGATGTCTGAAAAAGCAAACTTGGCTCAGCTAGTGGCCAATGTAATGGCAGGCCTGATCTCCAGTTTGTGAGGGAAGATCATCTGGAAATCAAAGGAGGGCAAGTGGGAGGCAGTCGCTCAGTCTTTTGTCTCTGGGTGTTGCGTTCAGTGTCCGGTCAGGGTAGGGGTTGCCTCAGGGGCCGAGGAAGAGCCTTCCTCTCGGGGGATTGTCCAAGCTCCCAAGTGTTTGGGTTCATTTTGTGGGAAGGGAAGAGTACTGTTTTCTTCCACAGGGGACGCCCCAGGAGAGGGACTCTAGAGCACAGCAGTGGGTTCCCTCAACTGGAATACACACCATCTAGTTAGTCCTGGGTGCCTATGGGCATGGCAAGCCACATATGCGGGCTCTTGGTCCAGTCACTGAGAGGCGTTACTTGAATAAGGTACTCACGCTGAGGGTCACAATGTGTGTTTGTGCCCAAGGCGGCCCTACGCATGGGCGTGGCCTCATGGGCCATGCCGTTTTCTCCTACACTGAAGGTTTGACTCACTGCCAGCTGCAAGGTTTCTTGCCATGGGGAAGGAGGGGTTCTGAGTTGTGCATCAGGTTCCCTCCTGTGCAGGGATTGGAGATAAGGTCTAGGTTCCTATGACTGAAAACACAGGTTGGGAATGGATGGTGGCCTAAGGCAGTGGCGGGTCCAATGTGCTGGGTGTGCAGCCAGCTGTGTCGGTGTCTGTTGGAAGGTCTGGGCTCAGGCTATTTGCGACAGAGCATCAGTGTTTAAGGTAGCCTATGCAATTGGGGTTTTGCCGAGGGCCAAGCAGTTTGATCCTCATTTGGGGTTTCTGGGCAGCACCATAGACAAAGTTTTTCTCCTGGGAGGCAGGCAGAGTGCTTCATTGTGTCCCCAGAATTCCCAGGAGGGAGGGTTTGTGGGCCAGAAGTGTGAGGACGGAAGTCTGAAAACACAAGCTAGGGTGAGGATTGGAGCCAAAGGCAGAGCAGGCCCACTCTGCAGAGGCTGAATCAAAATTTCCTGGATCTGAAGTCAGGCTGAGGATCAGACGTTGGCTGAGGCTGGAGTATGTGTCCATGATGGCACCTTCATGAAGCGGGGGCCTCATGAGGCCAAGGAAGTTTTCCCACGCTGAGTTTGGAGGTTGCCCTAAACCACAAGGTTTCCTTCTGCGGGACATTCGAGTCCTGTTGCTTGGCTCCAGGACATACCATACGGAAGGACTGGAGAGCAGGGTTCGAAGGATGGATCCCTATACAGCATGCCTCGCATTCCCATTGGCCATTAGCGACAAGATTTGTTTGATCTGCTGCCTCTGGGGCACGCGACCCAGGAGGCTGAGTTGAAATGGCCTCTCCTGAGGATGCGTCATAATGTGCGTTTGGGTCCATGGAGACCTTGGAATGTGCTGGCTGTTCAGTGGCCCTGCAGAACTCTCCTACCTGAAGGGTTTGATACATCCCCAGTAAGAAAGCTCCCCATGTGGAGACGAGAGAGGTTTGGTTTGGTGCCTCAGAAAAGCCCCGTGTGCTGCTTTATGAAAACAGTCCTCTGAGGACGGACACATGGAAACCAAAGCTAAGGTTCAGATTAGGGCCTGTGGGCCTGTCCATTTCAACCTTCTGTCTCTGGGGAAAATGTCTGAGAGTCTAAGTGGAGTTAGTTGCTCCGCTGGTGTCAGAGAGCCCCTCAGTCCAGGGTGGCCTACACTATTGATGGCCTCAGGGGCCTTGGAGCTTTTCCCTAACCTGTAGGGTTGTGGTCAATGGATTGGGCATACTTTCCTTGGAGAGGGTAGGCACAATCTTTCTCTGTGGCTGCAGAGGCCCTAGCCTGGAGGTTGTGTGGGTCCAGGCTGTGGGCACCGAAGTCTGAAATCACAAACTCAGCTTATGAGTGGCGCCTAGGGTATGGCAGGCCGGTGTACAGCCCAAGAGGGAGCTCCTGGGCCTCTGAATCAAGGGCTAGTGGGAGGCCTTCCCTCAGGCTTTTGTCTCTGCATGTTGTGTCCAGCATAGCCGTGGATTGGAGGGGTGGCCTCAGGGACTGTGGACGCGTATCCCTCTCTGGGGTTTTGTCCCAGCTCCCAAGGGTTTGGGGTCATTTTGTGGGAAGGGTGGAGTCGTGTTGTCTGCCTCATGGGTCTCTCCAAGAAAGGGATTCCAAAACAGAGCCCCAGGTACGGGTGGGGCGACTGGAAAACTCAAACACGGGTGAGGATTGGGTGCATAGGGGCTTGACAAGCCCTATATGCGGGCTCTTGGGCCAGGCCCTGACAGGCCTTTCTTTGACATGGGGCTCATTCTGAGGGTCACAGTGTGAATTGTGCCCAAGCAGCACTCAAGTTTGGGCGTGGCACCAGGGGCCATGAAGGTTTCTCCCACCCTGAAGGTGTGACTCCATGCCAAGAGCAAGCTTGACAGCCATGGGGAAGGAGGAGTTCTGTTTTGTGCTTGCGATACCCAGCTGTGTGGAGAATTGATATAATGTCTAGGTTCAGATATCTGAAAACCAAGGTTAGGAAGAGTTGACGGCCATAAGACCATGGCGTGTCCGAAGGGCTGGGTGTGCGGCCAGCTGTCTCCTTGTCTGTCTGGACGTCTGGCTTCAGGCTGTGTCAGACAGAGCATGAGTGCCCAGAGCAGCCTATCCAGTTCGGGTACCGTCGAGGCCCGAGCAGGTTGATCCTCATCTGGGTTTTCTGGAGAGCCCCACAGGGAAACGTTTTTCTTCCGTTGGGCAGACACTGGGCTGGGTTGTGGTTCTGGAGTTCCTAGTCCGGAGGGCTTGTTTGCCAGGAGTGTGAGGAAGGAAGTCTGAAAACACAAGCTAGCAAGAGGTTTGGAACCGAGGGCATGGTAGGCCCACTCTGCAGAGGCTGAATCGAGATCTCCTGCACTGAGTTCATGTCAACTATGAGACGTGCCTCAAGCTAGAGTTTTGTCCAGCATGGCCTCTTCCTGAAGGGTGTGGGGGCTTCATGAGTTCAGGGATGTTTGGCTACGATGGGATTTGTGAACTACTCCAAACCTCACGTTTTCCTTCTGCACGACAGTCGAGTCCTATTGGATGGTTCCAGGAGGCCCCATACGGGACGACTCGAGAGCAGGTGTCTAAGCTTGGATGCCTGGGAACGCCACCTCATATTCCCACTCTTTAGTCAGGACAAGGCAGGCTCAATCTGCGGGCACCTGGGTGAGCTACCCAGAGGGGAGAGTTGAAATGGACTCTCCTGAAGATGAGTCCTACTGTGGCTTCGTGGCCTGGGAGACCTTGGAATGTGGAGGTGGCTCAGGGACTCTGCAGGGTTCTCCAAACTGAGGTGTTTGACAAAGCTCCAACAAGGAAGCTTCCCATGTGGAGATGAGAGGAGTTCTGTTCAGTGCCTCAGGAAAGCCCCATATCCTGTTCTTCGAACCAAAGCCTCTGAGGAGTGACACCTGGAAACCAAAGCAAGAGTTGAGATTACGGCCTAGGGGCCTGTCCAGCTCAACCTCCTATCTCTGTTGACAATGTGTGCATGCCTCGTGGAGGTAGCTGCTCAGCTTGTGTCCGAATGCCCCTGTGTGTCCAGGGAGGCTCCCAGTAGTGGGATGTCCTCGGGGCCTTGAGGATTCTCATAATGTGGAGGTGTGTGGCCAAAGGAATGGACACAGTTTCCCAGGAGAGAGTAGGCACGGTCCTGTGGTATGGCTCTAGAGGTCCCAGCCTAGAGGCTGTCTTTGCCAGGGCTGTGGGGACAGATGTCTGAAAAAGCAAACTTGGCTCAGCTAGGGGCCACGGTAATGGCAGGCCTGATCTCCAGTCTGTGAGGGGAGATCCTCTGGAAATCAAAGCAGGGCAAGTGGGAGGCAGTCACTCAGGGTTTTGTGTCTGGGTGTTGCGTTCACAGTGTCTGGTCGGGGTAGGGGTTGCCTCAGAGGCCGAGGAAGAGCCTTCCTCTCGGGGGATTTCCAAGCTCCCAAGTGTTTGGGTTCATTCTGTGGGAAGGGAAGAGTACTGTTTTCTTCCACAGGGGACGCCCCAGGAGAGGGACTCTAGAGCACAGCAGTGGGTTCCCTCAACTGGAATACACACTATCTAGTTAGTCCTGGGTGCCTAAGGGCATGGCAAGCCACATATGCGGGCTCTTGGTCCAGTCACTGAGAGGCGTTACTTGAATAAGGTACTCACGCTGAGGGTCACAATGTGTGTTTGTGCCCAAGTCGGCCCTCACGCTTAGGCGTGGCCTCATGGGCCATGTCGTTTTGTCCTACACTGAAGGTTTGACTCACTGCCAGGAGCAAGGTTTCTTGCCATGGGGAAGGAGGGGTTCTGACTTGTGCATCAGGTTCCCCCCTGTGCAGGGATTAGAGATAAGGTCTAGGTTCCGATGACTGAAAACCTTGGTTGGGAATGGATGGTGGCCTAAGGCAGTGGCGGTTCCAATGTGCTGGGTGTGCAGCCAGCTGTGTCGGTGTCTGTTGGAAGGTCTGGGCTCAGGCTATTTGCGACAGAGCATCAGTGTTTAAGGTAGCCTATGCAACTGGGGTGTTGCGAGGGCCAAGCAGTTTGATCCTCATTTGGGGTTTCTGGGCAGCACCATAGACAATGTTTTTCTCCTGGGAGGCAGGCAGAGTGCTTCATTGTGGCCCCAGAATTCCAGGTAGGGAGGGTTTGTGGGCCAGGAGTGTGATGACGGAAGTCTGAAAACACAAGCTAGGGTGAGGATTGGAGCCAAGGGCAGAGCAGGCACACTCTGCAGAGGCTGAATCAAAATCTCCTGGATCTGAAGTCAGGCTGAGGATCAGACGTTGGCTGAGGCTGGAGTATGTGTCCATGAGGGACCTTCATGAAGCGGGGGACTCATGAGGCCAAGGAAGTTTTCCTACGCTGAGTTTAGAGGTTGCCCCAAACCACAAGGTTTCCTTCTGCGGGATATTCGAGTCCTGTTGCATGGCTCCAGATCATACCATACGGAAGGACTGGAGAGCAGGGTTCGAAGGATGGATCCCTGTACAGCATGCCAAGCATTCCCATTGGCCATTAGCGACAAGATATGTTTGATCTGCTGCCTCTGGGGCACGCGACCCAGGAGGCTGAGTTGAAATGGCCTCTCCTGAGGATGCGTCATAATGTGCGTTTGGGTCCATGGAGACCTTGGAATCTGCTGGTTGTTCAGTGGCCCTGAGGAACTCTCCTACCTGAAGGTTTTGATACATCCCCAGTAAGAAAGCTCCCCATGTGGAGACGAGAGAGTTTTGGTTTGGTGCCTCAGAAAAGCCCCGTGTGCTGCTTTATGAAAACAGTCCTCTGAGGATGGACACATGTTAACCAAAGCTAAGGTACAGATTAGGGCCTGGGGGCCTGTCCATTTCAACCTTCTTTCTCTGGGGACACTGTCTGAGAGTCTAAGTGGAGATAGTTGCTCCGCTGGTGTCAGAGAGCCCCTCTTAGTCCAGGGTGGCCTACACTATTGATGGCCTCAGGGGCCTTGGAGCTTTTCCCTGACCTGTAGGGTTGTGGTCAATGGATTGGGCACACTTTCCTTGGAGAGGGCAGGCACAATCTTTCGCTGTGGCTGCAGAGGCCCTAGCCTGGAGGTTTTGTGGGTCCAGGCTATGGGCACAGAAGTCTGAAAACACAAACTCAGCTTATGAGTGGCGCCTAGGGAATGGCAGGCCGGATGTACAGCCCTAGAGGGAGCTCCTGGGCCTCTGAAACAAGGGCGAGTGGGAGGCGTTCCTTCAGGCTTTTGTCTCTGGATGTTGTGTCCAGGATAGCCGTGGATTGGAGGGGTAGCCTCAGGGACTGTGGACGAGTATCCGTCTCTTGGGATTTGTCCCAGCTCCCAAGAGTTTGGGGTCATTTTGTGTGAAGGGTGGTGTCGTGTTGTCTTGGTCATGGGTCTCTCCAAGAAAGGGATTCCAAAACAGAGCCCCAGGTACGGGTAGGGAGACTGGAAAACTCAAACCCTGGTCAGGATTGGGTGCATAGGGGCTTGGCAAGCCCCATATGCGGGCTCTTGGGTCAGGCCCTGACAGGCCTTTCTTTGACATGGGGCTCATTCTGAGGGTCACAGTGTGAATTGTGCCCAAGCAGCACTCAAGTTAGGGCGTGGCACCAGGGGCCATGAAGGTTTCTCCCACTTTGAAGGTGTGACTCCATGCCAAGAGCAAGCTTGACAGCCATGGGGAAGGAGGAGTTCTGTTTTGTGCTTGCGATACCCAGCTGTGTGGAGAATTGATATAATGTCTAGGTTCAGATATCTGAAAACCAAGGTTAGGAAGAGTTGACGGCTATAAGACCATGGCGTGTCCGAAGTGCTGGGTGTGCGGCCAGCTGTCTCCTTGTCTGTCTGGACGTCTGGCTTCAGGCTGTGTCAGACAGAGCATGAGTGCCCAGAGCAGCCTATCCAGTTCGGGTACCGTCGAGGCCCGAGCAGGTTGATCCTCATCTGGGTTTTCTGGAGAGCCCCACAGGGAAACGTTTTTCTTCCGTTGGGCAGACACGGGCTGGGTTGTGGTTCTGGAGTTCCTAGTCCGGAGGGCTTGTTTGCCAGGAGTGTGAGGAAGGAAGTCTGAAAACACAAGCTAGCAAGAGGTTTGGGACCGAGGGCACGGTAGGCCCACTCTGCAGAGGCTGAATCGAGATCTCCTGCACTGAGTTCATGTCAACTATGAGACGTGCCTCAAGCTAGAGTTTTGTCCAGCATGGCCTCTTCCTGAAGGGTGTGGGGGCTTCATGAGTTCAGGGATGTTTGGCTACGATGGGATTTGTGAACTACTCCAAACCTCACGTTTTCCTTCTGCACGACAGTCGAGTCCTATTGGATGGTTCCAGGAGGCCCCATACGGGACGACTCGAGAGCAGGTGTCTAAGCTTGGATGCCTGGGAACGCCACCTCATATTCCCACTCTTTAGTCAGGACAAGGCAGGCTCAATCTGCGGGCACCTGGGTGAGCTACCCAGAGGGGAGAGTTGAAATGGACTCTCCTGAAGATGAGTCCTACTGTGGCTTCGTGGCCTGGGAGACCTTGGAATGTGGAGGTGGCTCAGGGACTCTGCAGGGTTCTCCAAACTGAGGTGTTTGACAAAGCTCCAACAAGGAAGCTTCCCATGTGGAGATGAGAGGAGTTCTGTTCAGTGCCTCAGGAAAGCCCCATATCCTGTTCTTCGAACCAAAGCCTCTGAGGAGTGACACCTGGACCAAAGCAAGAGTTGAGATTACGTCCTAAGGGCCTGTCCGGCTCAACCTTCAATCTCTGTTGACATCTGTGTGCATGCCTTCGTGGAGGTAGCTGCTCAGCTTGTGTCCGAATGCCCCTGTGTGTCCAGGGAGGCTCCCAGTAGTGGGATGTCCTCAGGGGCCTTGAGGTTTCTCATATTCTGGAGGTGTGTGGCCAAAGGAATGGACACAGTTTCCCAGGAGAGAGCAGGCACGGTCCAGTGGTATGGCTCCAGAGGACCCAGCCTAGAGGCTGTCTTTGCCAGGGCTGTGGGGACAGATGTCTGAAAAAGCAAACTTGGCTCAGCTAGTGGCCAATGTAATGGCAGGCCTGATCTCCAGTTTGTGAGGGAAGATCATCTGGAAATCAAAGGAGGGCAAGTGGGAGGCAGTCGCTCAGTCTTTTGTCTCTGGGTGTTGCGTTCACAGTGTCCGGTCAGGGTAGGGGTTGCCTCAGGGGCCGAGGAAGAGCCTTCCTCTCGGGGGATTGTCCAAGCTCCCAAGTGTTTGGGTTCATTTTGTGGGAAGGGAAGAGTACTGTTTTCTTCCACAGGGGACGCCCCAGGAGAGGGACTCTAGAGCACAGCAGTGGGTTCCCTCAACTGGAATACACACCATCTAGTTAGTCCTGGGTGCCTATGGGCATGGCAAGCCACATATGCGGGCTCTTGGTCCAGTCACTGAGGCGTTACTTGAATAAGGTACTCAAGCTGAGGGTCACAATGTGTGTTTGTGCCCAAGGCGGCCCTACGCATGGGCGTGGCCTCATGGGCCATGCCGTTTTCTCCTACACTGAAGGTTTGACTCACTGCCAGCTGCAAGGTTTCTTGCCATGGGGAAGGAGGGGTTCTGACTTGTGCATCAGGTTCCCTCCTGTGCAGGGATTGGAGATAAGGTCTAGGTTCCTATGACTGAAAACACAGGTTGGGAATGGATGGTGGCCTAAGGCAGTGGCGGGTCCAATGTGCTGGGTGTGCAGCCAGCTGTGTCGGAGTCTGTTGGAAGGTCTGGGCTCAGGCTATTTGCGACAGAGCATCAGTGTTTAAGGTAGCCTATGCAATTGTGGTTTTGCCGAGGGCCAAGCAGTTTGATCCTCATTTGTGGTTTCTGGGCAGCACCATAGACAAAGTTTTTCTCCTGGGAGGCAGGCAGAGTGCTTCATTGTGTCCCCAGAATTCCCAGGAGGGAGGGTTTGTGGGCCAGAAGTGTGAGGACGGAAGTCTGAAAACACAAGCTAGGGTGAGGATTGGAGCCAAAGGCAGAGCAGGCCCACTCTGCAGAGGCTGAATCAAAATTTCCTGGATCTGAAGTCAGGCTGAGGATCAGACGTTGGCTGAGGCTGGAGTATGTGTCCATGATGGCACCTTCATGAAGCGGGGGCCTCATGAGGCCAAGGAAGTTTTCCCACGCTGAGTTTGGAGGTTGCCCTAAACCACAAGGTTTCCTTCTGCGGGACATTCGAGTCCTGTTGCATGGCTCCAGGACATACCATACGGAAGGACTGGAGAGCAGGGTTCGAAGGATGGATCCCTGTACAGCATGCCTCGCATTCCCATTGGCCATTAGCGACAAGATTTGTTTGATCTGCTGCCTCTGGGGCACGCGACCCAGGAGGCTGAGTTGAAATGGCCTCTCCTGAGGATGCGTCATAATGTGCTTTTGGGTCCATGGAGACCTTGGAATGTGCTGGCTGTTCAGTGGCCCTGCGGAACTCTCCTACCTGAAGGGTTTGATACATCCCCAGTAAGAAAGCTCCCCATGTGGAGACGAGAGAGGTTTGGTTTGGTGCCTCAGAAAAGCCCCGTGTGCTGCTTTATGAAAACAGTCCTCTGAGGACGGACACATGGAAACCAAAGCTAAGGTTCAGATTAGGGCCTGTGGGCCTGTCCATTTCAACCTTCTGTCTCTGGGGAAAATGTCTGAGAGTCTAAGTGGAGTTAGTTGCTCCGCTGGTGTCAGAGAGCCCCTCTTAGTCCAGGGTGGCCTACACTATTGATGGCCTCAGGGGCCTTGGAGCTTTTCCCTAACCTGTAGGGTTGTGGTCAATGGATTGGGCATACTTTCCTTGGAGAGGGTAGGCACAATCTTTCGCTGTGGCTGCAGAGGCCCTAGCCTGGAGGTTGTGTGGGTCCAAGCTGTGGGCACCGAAGTCTGAAATCACAAACTCAGCTTATGAGTGGCGCCTAGGGTATGGCAGGCCGGTGTACAGCCCAAGAGGGAGCTCCTGGGCCTCTGAATCAAGGGCTAGTGGGAGGCCTTCCCTCAGGCTTTTGTCTCTGCATGTTGTGTCCAGGATAGCCGTGGATTGGAGGGGTGGCCTCAGGGACTGTGGACGCGTATCCCTCTCTGGGGTTTTGTCCCAGCTCCCAAGGGTTTGGGGTCATTTTGTGGGAAGGGTGGAGTCGTGTTGTCTGCCTCATGGGTCTCTCCAAGAAAGGGATTCCAAAACAGAGCCCCAGGTACGGGTGGGGCGACTGGAAAACTCAAACACGGGTGAGGATTGGGTGCATAGAGGCTTGACAAGCCCTATATGCGGGCTCTTGGGCCAGGCCCTGACAGGCCTTTCTTTGACATGGGGCTCATTCTGAGGGTCACAGTGTGAATTGTGCCCAAGCAGCACTCAAGTTTGGGCGTGGCACCAGGGGCCATGAAGGTTTCTCCCACCCTGAAGGTGTGACTCCATGCCAAGAGCAAGCTTGACAGCCATGGGGAAGGAGGAGTTCTGTTTTGTGCTTGCGATACCCAGCTGTGTGGAGAATTGATATAATGTCTAGGTTCAGATATCTGAAAACCAAGGTTAGGAAGAGTTGACGGCCATAAGACCATGGCGTGTCCGAAGGGCTGGGTGTGCGGCCAGCTGTCTCCTTGTCTGTCTGGACGTCTGGCTTCAGGCTGTGTCAGACAGAGCATGAGTGCCCAGAGCAGCCTATCCAGTTCGGGTACCGTCGAGGCCCGAGCAGGTTGATCCTCATCTGGGTTTTCTGGAGAGCCCCACAGGGAAACGTTTTTCTTCCGTTGGGCAGACACTGGGCTGGGTTGTGGTTCTGGAGTTCCTAGTCCGGAGGGCTTGTTTGCTAGGAGTGTGAGGAAGGAAGTCTGAAAACACAAGCTAGCAAGAGGTTTGGGACCGAGGGCACGGTAGGCCCACTCTGCAGAGGCTGAATCGAGATCTCCTGCACTGAGGTCATGTCAACTATGAGACGTGCCTCAAGCTAGAGTTTTGTCCAGCATGGCCTCTTCCTGAAGGGTGTGGGGGCTTCATGAGGTCAGGGATGTTTGCCTACGATGGGATTTGTGAACTACTCCAAACCTCAAGTTTTCCTTCTGCACGACAGTCGAGTCCTATTGGATGGTTCCAGGAGGCCCCATACGGGACGACTCGAGAGCAGGTGTCTAAGCTTGGATGCCTGGGAACGCCACCTCATATTCCCACTCTTTAGTCAGGACAAGGCAGGCTCAATCTGCGGGCACCTGGGTGAGCTACCCAGAGGGGAGAGTTGAAATGGACTCTCCTGAAGATGAGTCCTACTGTGGCTTCGTGGCCTGGGAGACCTTGGAATGTGGAGGTGGCTCAGGGACTCTGCAGGGTTCTCCAAACTGAGGTGTTTGACAAAGCTCCAACAAGGAAGCTTCCCATGTGGAGATGAGAGGAGTTCTGTTCAGTGCCTCAGGAAAGCCCCATATCCTGTTCTTCGAACCAAAGCCTCTGAGGAGTGACACCTGGAAACCAAAGCAAGAGTTGAGATTACGGCCTAGGGGCCTGTCCAGCTCAACCTCCTATCTCTGTTGACAATGTGTGCATGCCTCGTGGAGGTAGCTGCTCAGCTTGTGTCCGAATGCCCCTGTGTGTCCAGGGAGGCTCCCAGTAGTGGGATGTCCTCGGGGCCTTGAGGATTCTCATAATGTGGAGGTGTGTGGCCAAAGGAATGGACACAGTTTCCCAGGAGAGAGTAGGCACGGTCCTGTGGTATGGCTCTAGAGGTCCCAGCCTAGAGGCTGTCTTTGCCAGGGCTGTGGGGACAGATGTCTGAAAAAGCAAACTTGGCTCAGCTAGGGGCCACGGTAATGGCAGGCCTGATCTCCAGTCTGTGAGGGGAGATCCTCTGGAAATCAAAGCAGGGCAAGTGGGAGGCAGTCACTCAGGGTTTTGTGTCTGGGTGTTGCGTTCACAGTGTCTGGTCGGGGTAGGGGTTGCCTCAGAGGCCGAGGAAGAGCCTTCCTCTCGGGGGATTTCCAAGCTCCCAAGTGTTTGGGTTCATTCTGTGGGAAGGGAAGAGTACTGTTTTCTTCCACAGGGGACGCCCCAGGAGAGGGACTCTAGAGCACAGCAGTGGGTTCCCTCAACTGGAATACACACTATCTAGTTAGTCCTGGGTGCCTAAGGGCATGGCAAGCCACATATGCGGGCTCTTGGTCCAGTCACTGAGAGGCGTTACTTGAATAAGGTACTCACGCTGAGGGTCACAATGTGTGTTTGTGCCCAAGTCGGCCCTCACGCTTAGGCGTGGCCTCATGGGCCATGTCGTTTTGTCCTACACTGAAGGTTTGACTCACTGCCAGGAGCAAGGTTTCTTGCCATGGGGAAGGAGGGGTTCTGACTTGTGCATCAGGTTCCCCCCTGTGCAGGGATTAGAGATAAGGTCTAGGTTCCGATGACTGAAAACCTTGGTTGGGAATGGATGGTGGCCTAAGGCAGTGGCGGTTCCAATGTGCTGGGTGTGCAGCCAGCTGTGTCGGTGTCTGTTGGAAGGTCTGGGCTCAGGCTATTTGCGACAGAGCATCAGTGTTTAAGGTAGCCTATGCAACTGGGGTGTTGCGAGGGCCAAGCAGTTTGATCCTCATTTGGGGTTTCTGGGCAGCACCATAGACAATGTTTTTCTCCTGGGAGGCAGGCAGAGTGCTTCATTGTGGCCCCAGAATTCCAGGTAGGGAGGGTTTGTGGGCCAGGAGTGTGATGACGGAAGTCTGAAAACACAAGCTAGGGTGAGGATTGGAGCCAAGGGCAGAGCAGGCACACTCTGCAGAGGCTGAATCAAAATCTCCTGGATCTGAAGTCAGGCTGAGGATCAGACGTTGGCTGAGGCTGGAGTATGTGTCCATGAGGGACCTTCATGAAGCGGGGGACTCATGAGGCCAAGGAAGTTTTCCTACGCTGAGTTTAGAGGTTGCCCCAAACCACAAGGTTTCCTTCTGCGGGATATTCGAGTCCTGTTGCATGGCTCCAGATCATACCATACGGAAGGACTGGAGAGCAGGGTTCGAAGGATGGATCCCTGTACAGCATGCCAAGCATTCCCATTGGCCATTAGCGACAAGATATGTTTGATCTGCTGCCTCTGGGGCACGCGACCCAGGAGGCTGAGTTGAAATGGCCTCTCCTGAGGATGCGTCATAATGTGCGTTTGGGTCCATGGAGACCTTGGAATCTGCTGGTTGTTCAGTGGCCCTGAGGAACTCTCCTACCTGAAGGTTTTGATACATCCCCAGTAAGAAAGCTCCCCATGTGGAGACGAGAGAGTTTTGGTTTGGTGCCTCAGAAAAGCCCCGTGTGCTGCTTTATGAAAACAGTCCTCTGAGGATGGACACATGTTAACCAAAGCTAAGGTACAGATTAGGGCCTGGGGGCCTGTCCATTTCAACCTTCTTTCTCTGGGGACACTGTCTGAGAGTCTAAGTGGAGATAGTTGCTCCGCTGGTGTCAGAGAGCCCCTCTTAGTCCAGGGTGGCCTACACTATTGATGGCCTCAGGGGCCTTGGAGCTTTTCCCTGACCTGTAGGGTTGTGGTCAATGGATTGGGCACACTTTCCTTGGAGAGGGCAGGCACAATCTTTCGCTGTGGCTGCAGAGGCCCTAGCCTGGAGGTTTTGTGGGTCCAGGCTATGGGCACAGAAGTCTGAAAACACAAACTCAGCTTATGAGTGGCGCCTAGGGAATGGCAGGCCGGATGTACAGCCCTAGAGGGAGCTCCTGGGCCTCTGAAACAAGGGCGAGTGGGAGGCGTTCCTTCAGGCTTTTGTCTCTGGATGTTGTGTCCAGGATAGCCGTGGATTGGAGGGGTAGCCTCAGGGACTGTGGACGAGTATCCGTCTCTTGGGATTTGTCCCAGCTCCCAAGAGTTTGGGGTCATTTTGTGTGAAGGGTGGTGTCGTGTTGTCTTGGTCATGGGTCTCTCCAAGAAAGGGATTCCAAAACAGAGCCCCAGGTACGGGTAGGGAGACTGGAAAACTCAAACCCTGGTCAGGATTGGGTGCATAGGGGCTTGGCAAGCCCCATATGCGGGCTCTTGGGTCAGGCCCTGACAGGCCTTTCTTTGACATGGGGCTCATTCTGAGGGTCACAGTGTGAATTGTGCCCAAGCAGCACTCAAGTTAGGGCGTGGCACCAGGGGCCATGAAGGTTTCTCCCACTTTGAAGGTGTGACTCCATGCCAAGAGCAAGCTTGACAGCCATGGGGAAGGAGGAGTTCTGTTTTGTGCTTGCGATACCCAGCTGTGTGGAGAATTGATATAATGTCTAGGTTCAGATATCTGAAAACCAAGGTTAGGAAGAGTTGACGGCTATAAGACCATGGCGTGTCCGAAGTGCTGGGTGTGCGGCCAGCTGTCTCCTTGTCTGTCTGGACGTCTGGCTTCAGGCTGTGTCAGACAGAGCATGAGTGCCCAGAGCAGCCTATCCAGTTCGGGTACCGTCGAGGCCCGAGCAGGTTGATCCTCATCTGGGTTTTCTGGAGAGCCCCACAGGGAAACGTTTTTCTTCCGTTGGGCAGACACGGGCTGGGTTGTGGTTCTGGAGTTCCTAGTCCGGAGGGCTTGTTTGCCAGGAGTGTGAGGAAGGAAGTCTGAAAACACAAGCTAGCAAGAGGTTTGGGACCGAGGGCACGGTAGGCCCACTCTGCAGAGGCTGAATCGAGATCTCCTGCACTGAGGTCATGTCAACTATGAGACGTGCCTCAAGCTAGAGTTTTGTCCAGCATGGCCTCTTCCTGAAGGGTGTGGGGGCTTCATGAGTTCAGGGATGTTTGGCTACGATGGGATTTGTGAACTACTCCAAACCTCACGTTTTCCTTCTGCACGACAGTCGAGTCCTATTGGATGGTTCCAGGAGGCCCCATACGGGACGACTCGAGAGCAGGTGTCTAAGCTTGGATGCCTGGGAACGCCACCTCATATTCCCACTCTTTAGTCAGGACAAGGCAGGCTCAATCTGCGGGCACCTGGGTGAGCTACCCAGAGGGGAGAGTTGAAATGGACTCTCCTGAAGATGAGTCCTACTGTGGCTTCGTGGCCTGGGAGACCTTGGAATGTGGAGGTGGCTCAGGGACTCTGCAGGGTTCTCCAAACTGAGGTGTTTGACAAAGCTCCAACAAGGAAGCTTCCCATGTGGAGATGAGAGGAGTTCTGTTCAGTGCCTCAGGAAAGCCCCATATCCTGTTCTTCGAACCAAAGCCTCTGAGGAGTGACACCTGGACCAAAGCAAGAGTTGAGATTACGTCCTAAGGGCCTGTCCGGCTCAACCTTCAATCTCTGTTGATATCTGTGTGCATGCCTTCGTGGAGGTAGCTGCTCAGCTTGTGTCCGAATGCCCCTGTGTGTCCAGGGAGGCTCCCAGTAGTGGGATGTCCTCAGGGGCCTTGAGGTTTCTCATATTCTGGAGGTGTGTGGCCAAAGGAATGGACACAGTTTCCCAGGAGAGAGCAGGCACGGTCCAGTGGTATGGCTCCAGAGGACCCAGCCTAGAGGCTGTCTTTGCCAGGGCTGTGGGGACAGATGTCTGAAAAAGCAAACTTGGCTCAGCTAGTGGCCAATGTAATGGCAGGCCTGATCTCCAGTTTGTGAGGGAAGATCATCTGGAAATCAAAGGAGGGCAAGTGGGAGGCAGTCGCTCAGTCTTTTGTCTCTGGGTGTTGCGTTCACAGTGTCCGGTCAGGGTAGGGGTTGCCTCAGGGGCCGAGGAAGAGCCTTCCTCTCGGGGGATTGTCCAAGCTCCCAAGTGTTTGGGTTCATTTTGTGGGAAGGGAAGAGTACTGTTTTCTTCCACAGGGGACGCCCCAGGAGAGGGACTCTAGAGCACAGCAGTGGGTTCCCTCAACTGGAATACACACCATCTAGTTAGTCCTGGGTGCCTATGGGCATGGCAAGCCACATATGCGGGCTCTTGGTCCAGTCACTGAGAGGCGTTACTTGAATAAGGTACTCACGCTGAGGGTCACAATGTGTGTTTGTGCCCAAGGCGGCCCTACGCATGGGCGTGGCCTCATGGGCCATGCCGTTTTCTCCTACACTGAAGGTTTGACTCACTGCCAGCTGCAAGGTTTCTTGCCATGGGGAAGGAGGGGTTCTGACTTGTGCATCAGGTTCCCCCCTGTGCAGGGATTGGTGATAAGGTCTAGGTTCCTAAGACTGAAAACACAGGTTGGGAATGGATGGTGGCCTAAGGCAGTGGCGGGTCCAATGTGCTGGGTGTGCAGCCAGCTGTGTCGGTGTCTGTTGGAAGGTCTGGGCTCAGGCTATTTGCGACAGAGCATCAGTGTTTAAGGTAGCCTATGCAATTGGGGTTTTGCCGAGGGCCAAGCAGTTTGATCCTCATTTGGGGTTTCTGGGCAGCACCATAGACAAAGTTTTTCTCCTGGGAGGCAGGCAGAGTGCTTCATTGTGTCCCCAGAATTCCCAGGAGGGAGGGTTTGTGGGCCAGGAGTGTGAGGACGGAAGTCTGAAAACACAAGCTAGGGTGAGGATTGGAGCCAAGGGCAGAGCAGGCCCCCTCTGCAGAGGCTGAATCAAAATTTCCTGGATCTGAAGTCAGGCTGAGGATCAGACGTTGGCTGAGGCTGGTGTATGTGTCCATGATGGCACCTTCATAAAGCGGGGGCCTCATGAGGCCAAGGAAGTTTTCCCATGCTGAGTTTGGAGGTTGCCCTAAACCACAAGGTTTCCTTCTGCGGGACATTCGAGTCCTGTTGCATGGCTCCAGGACATACCATACGGAAGGACTGGAGAGCAGGGTTCGAAGGATGGATCCCTGTACAGCATGCCTCGCATTCCCATTGGCCATTAGCGACAAGATATGTTTGATCTGCTGCCTCTGGGGCACGCGACCCAGGAGGCTGAGTTGAAATGGCCTCTCCTGAGGATGCGTCATAATGTGCGTTTGGGTCCATGGAGACCTTGGAATGTGCTGGCTGTTCAGTGGCCCTGCGGAACTCTCCTACCTGAAGGGTTTGATACATCCCCAGTAAGAAAGCTCCCCATGTGGAGACGAGAGAGGTTTGGTTTGGTGCCTCAGAAAATCCCCGTGTGCTGCTTTATGAAAACAGTCCTCTGAGGACGGACACATGGAAACCAAAGCTAAGGTCAGATTAGGGCCTGTGGGCCTGTCCATTTCAACCTTCTGTCTCTGGGGAAAATGTCTGAGAGTCTAAGTGGAGTTAGTTGCTCCGCTGGTGTCAGAGAGCCCCTCTTAGTCCAGGGTGGCCTACAATATTGATGGCCTCAGGGGCCTTGGAGCTTTTCCCTAACCTGTAGGGTTGTGGTCAATGGATTGGGCATACTTTCCTTGGAGAGGGTAGGCACAATCTTTCGCTGTGGCTGCAGAGGCCCTAGCCTGGAGGTTGTGTGGGTCCAGGCTGTGGGCACCGAAGTCTGAAATCACAAACTCAGCTTATGAGTGGCGCCTAGGGTATGGCAGGCCGGTGTACAGCCCAAGAGGGAGCTCCTGGGCCTCTGAATCAAGGGCTAGTGGGAGGCGTTCCTTCAGGCTTTTGTCTCTGGATGTTGTGTCCAGGATAGCCGTGGATTGGAGGGGTGGCCTCAGGGACTGTGGACGCGTATCCCTCTCTGGGGTTTTGTCCCAGCTCCCAAGGTTTTGGGGTCATTTTGTGGGAAGGGTGGAGTCGTGTTGTCTGCCTCATTGGTCTCTCCAAGAAAGGGATTCCAGAGCAGAGCCCTGGTACGGGCGGGGCGACTGGAAAACTCAAACCCTGGTGAGGATTGGGTGCATAGGGGCTTGGCAAGCCCCATATGTGGGCTCTTGGTCCATGCCCTGACAGGCCTTTCTTTGACATTGGGCTCATTCTGAGGGTCACAGTGTTAATTGTGCCCAAGCAGCACTCAAGTTTGGGCGTGGCACCAGGGGCCATGAAGGTTTCTCCCACTTTGAAGGTGTGACTCCATGCCAAGAGCAAGCTTGACAGCCATGGGGAAGGAGGAGTTCTGTTTTGTGCTTGCGATACCCAGCTGTGTGGAGAATTGATATAATGTCTAGGTTCAGATATCTGAAAACCAAGGTTAGGAAGAGTTGACGGCTATAAGACCATGGCGTGTCCGAAGTGCTGGGTGTGCGGCCAGCTGTCTCCTTGTCTGTCTGGACGTCTGGCTTCAGGCTGTGTCAGACAGAGCATGAGTGCCCAGAGCAGCCTATCCAGTTCGGGTACCGTCGAGGCCCGAGCAGGTTGATCCTCATCTGGGTTTTCTGGAGAGCCCCACAGGGAAACGTTTTTCTTCCGTTGGGCAGACACTGGGCTGGGTTTTGGTTCTGGAGTTCCTAGTCCGGAGGGCTTGTTTGCTAGGAGTGTGAGGAAGAAGTCTGAAAACACATGCTAGCAAGAGTTTTGGGACCGAGGGCACGGTAGGCCCACTCTGCAGAGGCTGAATCGAGATCTCCTGCACTGAGGTCATGTCAACTATGAGACGTGCCTCAAGCTAGAGTTTTGTCCAGCATGGCCTCTTCCTGAAGGGTGTGGGGGCTTCATGAGGTCAGGGATGTTTGCCTACGATGGGATTTGTGAACTACTCCAAACCTCAAGTTTTCCTTCTGCACGACAGTCGAGTCCTATTGGATGGTTCCAGGAGGCCCCATACGGGACGACTCGAGAGCAGGTGTCTAAGCTTGGATGCCTGGGGACGCCACCTCATATTCCCACTCTTTAGTCAGGACAAGGCAGGCTCAATCTGCGGGCACCTGGGTGAGTTACCCAGAGGGGAGAGTTGAAATGGACTCTCCTGAAGATGAGTCCTACTGTGGCTTCGTGGCCTGGGAGACCTTGGAATGTGGAGGTGGCTCAGGGACTCTGCAGGGTTTTCCAAACTGAGGTGTTTGACAAAGCTCCAACAAGGAAGCTTCCCATGTGGAGATGAGAGGAGTTCTGTTCAGTGCCTCAGGAAAGCCCCATATCCTGTTCTTCGAACCAAAGCCTCTGAGGAGTGACACCTGGACCAAAGCAAGAGTTGAGATTACGTCCTAAGGGCCTGTCCGGCTCAACCTTCAATCTCTGTTGACATCTGTGTGCATGCCTTCGTGGAGGTAGCTGCTCAGCTTGTGTCCGAATGCCCCTGTGTGTCCAGGGAGGCTCCCAGTAGTGGGATGTCCTCAGGGGCCTTGAGGTTTCTCATATTCTGGAGGTGTGTGGCCAAAGGAATGGACACAGTTTCCCAGGAGAGAGCAGGCACGGTCCAGTGGTATGGCTCCAGAGGACCCAGCCTAGAGGCTGTCTTTGCCAGGGCTGTGGGGACAGATGTCTGAAAAAGCAAACTTGGCTCAGCTAGTGGCCAATGTAATGGCAGGCCTGATCTCCAGTTTGTGAGGGAAGATCATCTGGAAATCAAAGGAGGGCAAGTGGGAGGCAGTCGCTCAGTCTTTTGTCTCTGGGTGTTGCGTTCACAGTGTCCGGTCAGGGTAGGGGTTGCCTCAGGGGCCGAGGAAGAGCCTTCCTCTCGGGGGATTGTCCAAGCTCCCAAGTGTTTGGGTTCATTTTGTGGGAAGGGAATAGTACTGTTTTATTCCACAGGGGACGCCCCAGGAGAGGGACTCTAGAGCACAGCAGTGGGTTCCCTCAACTGGAATACACACCATCTAGTTAGTCCTGGGTGCCTATGGGCATGGCAAGCCACATATGCGGGCTCTTGGTCCAGTCACTGAGAGGCGTTACTTGAATAAGGTACTCACGCTGAGGGTCACAATGTGTGTTTGTGCCCAAGGCAGCCCTACGCATGGGCGTGGCCTCATGGGCCATGCCGTTTTCTCCTACACTGAAGGTTTGACTCACTGCCAGCTGCAAGGTTTCTTGCCTTGGGGAAGGAGGGGTTCTGAGTTGTGCATCAGGTTCCCCCCTGTGCAGGGATTGGTGATAAGGTCTAGGTTCCTATGACTGAAAACACAGGTTGGGAATGGATGGTGGCCTAAGGCAGTGGCGGGTCCAATGTGCTGGGTGTGCAGCCAGCTGTGTCGGTGTCTGTTGGAAGGTATGGGCTCAGGCTATTTTTGACAGAGCATCAGTGTTTAAGGTAGCCTATGCAATTGGGGTTTTGCCGAGGGCCAAGCAGTTTGATCCTCATTTGGGGTTTCTGGGCAGCACCATAGACAAAGTTTTTCTCCTGGGAGGCAGGCAGAGTGCTTCATTGTGTCCCCAGAATTCCCAGGAGGGAGGGTTTGTGGGCCAGAAGTGTGAGGACGGAAGTCTGAAAACTCAAGCTAGGGTGAGGATTGGAGCCAAGGGCAGAGCAGGCCCACTCTGCAGAGGCTGAATCAAAATTTCCTGGATCTGAAGTCAGGCTGAGGATCAGACGTTGGCTGAGGCTGGAGTATGTGTCCATGATGGCACCTTCATGAAGCGGGGGCCTCATGAGGCCAAGGAAGTTTTCCCACACTGAGTTTGGAGGTTGCCCTAAACCACAAGGTTTCCTTCTGCGGGACATTCGAGTCCTGTTGCATGGCTCCAGGACATACCATACGGAAGGACTGGAGAGCAGGGTTCGAAGGATGGATCCCTGTACAGCATGCCTCGCATTCCCATTGGCCATTAGCGACAAGATATGTTTGATCTGCTGCCTCTGGGGCACGCGACCCAGGAGGCTGAGTTGAAATGGCCTCTCCTGAGGATGCGTCATAATGTGCGTTTGGGTCCATGGAGACCTTGGAATGTGCTGGCTGTTCAGTGGCCCTGCGGAACTCTCCTACCTGAAGGGTTTGATACATCCCCAGTAAGAAAGCTCCCCATGTGGAGACGAGAGAGGTTTGGTTTGGTGCCTCAGAAAATCCCCGTGTGCTGCTTTATGAAAACAGTCCTCTGAGGACGGACACATGGAAACCAAAGCTAAGGTCAGATTAGGGCCTGTGGGCCTGTCCATTTCAACCTTCTGTCTCTGGGGAAAATGTCTGAGAGTCTAAGTGGAGTTAGTTGCTCCGCTGGTGTCAGAGAGCCCCTCTTAGTCCAGGGTGGCCTACACTATTGATGGCCTCAGGGGCCTTGGAGCTTTTCCCTAACCTGTAGGGTTGTGGTCAATGGATTGGGCATACTTTCCTTGGAGAGGGTAGGCACAATCTTTCGCTGTGGCTGCAGAGGCCCTAGCCTGGAGGTTGTGTGGGTCCAGGCTGTGGGCACCGAAGTCTGAAATCACAAACTCAGCTTATGAGTGGCGCCTAGGGTATGGCAGGCCGGTGTACAGCCCAAGAGGGAGCTGCTGGGCCTCTGAATCAAGGGCTAGTGGGAGGCGTTCCTTCAGGCTTTTGTCTCTGGATGTTGTGTCCAGGATAGCCGTGGATTGGAGGGGTGGCCTCAGGGACTGTGGACGCGTATCCCTCTCTTGGGTTTTGTCCCAGCTCCCAAGGTTTTGGGGTCATTTTGTGGGAAGGGTGGAGTCGTGTTGTCTGCCTCATTGGTCTCTCCAAGAAAGGGATTCCAGAGCAGAGCCCTGGTACGGGCGGGGCGACTGGAAAACTCAAACCCTGGTGAGGATTGGGTGCATAGGGGCTTGGCAAGCCCCATATGCGGGCTCTTGGTCCATGCCCTGACAGGCCTTTCTTTGACATTGGGCTCATTCTGAGGGTCACAGTGTTAATTGTGCCCAAGCAGCACTCAAGTTTGGGCGTGGCACCAGGGGCCATGAAGGTTTCTCCCACTTTGAAGGTGTGACTCCATGCCAAGAGCAAGCTTGACAGCCATGGGGAAGGAGGAGTTCTGTTTTGTGCTTGCGATACCCAGCTGTGTGGAGAATTGATATAATGTATAGGTTCAGATATCTGAAAACGAAGGTTAAGAAGAGTTGACGGCATAAGACCATGGCGTGTCCGAAGTGCTGGGTGTGCGGCCAGCTGTCTCCTTGTCTGTCTGGACGTCTGGCTTCAGGCTGTGTCAGACAGAGCATGAGTGCCCAGAGCAGCCTATCCAGTTCGGGTACCGTCGAGGCCCGAGCAGGTTGATCCTCATCTGGGTTTTCTGGAGAGCCCCACAGGGAAACGTTTTTCTTCCGTTGGGCAGACACTGGGCTGGGTTGTGGTACTGGAGTTCCTTGTCCGGAGGGCTTGTTTGCCAGGAGTGTGAGGAAGGAAGTCTGAAAACACAAGCTAGCATGAGGTTTGGGACCGAGGGCACGGCAGGGCCACTCTGCAGAGGCTGAATCGAGATCTCCTGCACAGAGTTCATGTCAACTATGAGACGTGCCTCAAGCTAGAGTTTTGTCCAGCATGGCCTCTTCCTGAAGGGTGTGGGGGCTTCATGAGGTCAGGGAGGTTTGCCTACGATGGGATTTGTGAACTACTCCAAACCTCAAGTTTTCCTTCTACACGACAGTCGAGTCCTATTGGATGGTTCCAGGAGGCCCCATACGGAACGACTCGAGAGCAGGTGTCTAAGCTTGGATGCCTGGGAACGCCACCTCATATTCCCACTCTTTAGTCAGGACAAGGCAGGCTCAATCTGCGGGCACCTGGGTGAGCTACCCAGAGGGGAGAGTTGAAATGGACTCTCCTGAAGATGAGTCCTACTGTGACTTCGTGGCCTGGGAGACCTTGGAATGTGGAGATGGCTCAGGGACTCTGCAGGGTTCTCCAAACTGAGCTGTTTGACAAGCTCCAACAAGGAAGCTTCCCATGTGGAGACGAGAGGAGTTCTCTTCAGTGCCTCAGGAAAGCCCCATATCCTGTTCTTCAAACCAAAGCCTCTGAGGAGTGACACCTGGATCAAAGCAAGAGTTGAGATTACGACCTAAGGGCCTGTCCGGCTCAACCTTCAATCTCTGTTGACATCTGTGTGCATGCCTTCGTGGAGGTAGCTGCTCAGCTTGTGTCCGAATGACCCTGTGTGTCCAAGGAGGCTCCCAGTAGTGGGATGTCCTCAGGGGCCTTGAGGTTTCTCATATTCTGGAGGTGTGTGGCCAAAGGAATGGACACAGTTTCCCAGGAGAGAGCAGGCACGGTCCAGTTGTATGGCTCCAGAGGACCCAGCCTAGAGGCTGTCTTTGCCAGGGCTGTGGGGACAGATGTCTGAAAAAGCAAACTTGGCTCAGCTAGTGGCCAATGTAATGGCAGGCCTGATCTCCAGTTTGTGAAGAAAGATCATCTGGAAATCTAAGGAGGTCAAGTGGGAGGCAGTCGCTCAGTCTTTTGTCTCTGGGTGTTGCGTTCACAGTGTCCGGTCAGGGTAGGGGTTGCCTCAGGGGCCGAGGAAGAGCCTTCCTCTCGGGGGATTGTCCAAGCTCCCAAGTGTTTGGGTTCATTTTGTGGGAAGGGAAGAGTACTGTTTTCTTCCACAGGGGACGCCCCAGGAGAGGGACTCTAGAGCACAGCAGTGGGTTCTCTCAACTGGAATACACACCATCTAGTTAGTCCTGGGTGCCTATGGGCATGGCAAGCCACATATGCGGGCTCTTGGTCCAGTCACTGAGAGGCGTTACTTGAATAAGGTACTCACGCTGAGGGTCACAATGTGTGTTTGTGCCCAAGGCGGCCCTACGCATGGGCGTGGCCTCATGGGCCATGCCGTTTTCTCCTACACTGAAGGTTTGACTCACTGCGAGCTGCAAGGTTTCTTGCCATGGGAAAGGAGGGGTTCTTTCTTGTGCATCAGGTTCCCCCCTGTGCAGGGATTGGTGATAAAGTCTAGGATCCTATGACTGAAAACCCAGGTTGGGAATGGATGGGGGCCTAAGGCAGTGGCGGGTCCAATGTGCTGGGTGTGCAGCCAGCTGTGTCGGTGTCTGTTGGAAGGTCTGTGCTCAGGCTATTTGCGACAGAGCATCAGTGTTTAAGGTAGCCTATGCAATTGGGGTTTTGCCGAGGGCCAAGCAGTTTGATCCTCATTTGGGGTTTCTGGGCAGCACCATAGACAAAGTTTTTCTCCTGGGAGGCAGGCAGAGTGCTTCATTGTGTCCCCAGAATTCCCAGGAGGGAGGGTTTGTGGGCCAGAAGTGTGAGGACGGAAGTCTGAAAACACAAGCTAGGGTGAGGATTGGAGCCAAAGGCAGAGCATGCCCACTCTGCAGAGGCTGAATCAAAATTTCCTGCATCTGAAGTCAGGCTGAGAATCAGACGTTGGCTGAGGCTGGAGTATGTGTCCATGATGGCACCTTCATGAAGTGGGGGCCTCATGAGGCCAAGGAAGTTTTCCCACGCTGAGTTTGGAGGTTGCCCTAAACCACAAGGTTTCCTTCTGCGGGACATTCGAGTCCTGTTGCATGGCTCCAGGACATACCATACGGAAGGACTGGAGAGCAGGGTTCGAATGATGGATCCCTGTACAGCATGCCTCGCATTCCCATTGGCCATTAGCGACAAGATTTGTTTGTTCTGCTGCCTCTGGGGCACGCGACCCAGGAGGCTGAGTTGAAATGGCCTCTCCTGAGGATGCGTCATAATGTGCGTTTGGGTCCATGGAGACCTTGGAATGTGCTGGCTGTTCAGTGGCCCTGCGGAACTCTCCTACCTGAAGGGTTTGATACATCCCCAGTAAGAAATTTCCCCATGTGGAGACGAGAGAGGTTTGGTTTGGTGCCTCAGAAAAGCCCCGTGTGCTGCTTTATGAAAACAGTCCTCTGAGGACGGACACATGGAAACCAAAGCTAAGGTTCAGATTAGGGCCTGGGGGCCTCTCCATTTCAACCTTCTGTCTCTGGTGAAAATGTCTAAGAGTCTAAGTGGAGTTAGTTGCTCCGCTTGTGTCAGAGAGCCCCTCTTAGTCCAGGGTGGCCTACACTATTGATGGCCTCAGGGGCCTTGGAGCTTTTCCCTAACCTGTAGGGTTGTGGTCAATGGATTGGGCATAATTTCCTTGGAGAGGGTAGGCACAATCTTTCGCTGTGGCTGCAGAGGCCCTAGCCAGGAGGTTGTGTGGGTCCAGGCTGTGGGCACCGAAGTCTGAAAACACAAACTCAGCTTATGAGTGGCGCCTAGGGTATGGCAGGCCGGATGTACAGCCCGAGAGGGAGCTCCTGGGCCTCTGAAACAAGGGCGAGTGGGAGGCGTTCCTTCAGGCTTTTGTCTCTGGATATTGTGTCCGGGATAGCCGTGGATTGGAGGGGTGGCCTCAGGGACTGTGGACGCGTATCCCTCTCTGGGGTTTTATCCAAGCTCCCAAGGTTTTGGGGTCATTTTGTGGGAAGGGTGGAGTCGTGTTGTCTGGGTCATGGGTCTCTCCAAGAAATGGATTCCAAAACAGAGCCCCTGGTACGGGTGGGGCGACTGAAAAACTCAACCACAGGTGTGGATTGGGTGCATAGGGTCTTGGCAAGCCCTATATGCGGGCTCTTGGGCCAGGCCCTGACAGGCCTTTCTTTGACATGGGGCTCATTATGAGGGTCACATTGTGAATTGTGCCCAAGCAGCACTCAAGTTTGTGCGTGGCACCAGGGGCCATGAACGTTTCTCCCACCCTGAAGGTGTGACTCCATGCCAAGAGCAAGCTTGACAGCCATGGGGAAGGAGGAGTTCTGTTTTGTGCTTGCGATACCCAGCTGTGTGGAGAATTGATATAATGTCTAGGTTCAGATATCTGAAAACCAAGGTTAGGAAGAGTTGACGGCATAAGACCATGGCGTGTCCGAAGTGCTGGGTGTGCGGCCAGCTGTCTCCTTGTCTGTCTGGACGTCTGGCTTCAGGCTGTGTCAGACAGAGCATGAGTGCCCAGAGCAGCCTATCCAGTTCGGGTACCGTCGAGGCCCGAGCAGGTTGATCCTCATCTGGGTTTTCTGGAGAGCCCCACAGGGAAACGTTTTTCTTCCGTTGGGCAGACACTGGGCTGGGTTGTGGTTCTGGAGTTCCTAGTCCGGAGGGCTTGTTTGCCAGGAGTGTGAGGAAGGAAGTCTGAAAACACAAGCTAGCATGAGGTTTGGGACCGAGGGCACGGCAGGGCCACTCTGCAGAGGCTGAATCGAGATCTCCTGCACTGAGTTCATGTCAACTATGATACGTGCCTCAGGCTAGAGTTTTTGTCCAGCATGGCCACTTCCTGAAGGGTATGCGGGCTTCATGAGGCCAGGGAGGTTTTGACTACGATGGGATTTGTGAACTACTCCAAACCTCAAGGTTTCCTTCTGCACGACAGTCGAGTCTTATTGGATGATTCCCGGAGGCCCCATAAGGAAAGACTCGAGAGCAGGTGTCTAAGCATGGATGCCTAGGAACGCCACCTCATATTCCGACTCTTTAGTCAGGACAAGGCAGGCTCAATCTGCGGGCACCTGGGTGAGCTACCCAGAGGGGAGAGTTGAAATGGTCTCTCCTGAAGATGAGTCCTACTGTGGCTTCGTGGCCTGGGAGACCTTGGAATGTGGAGGTGGCTCAGGGACTCTGCAGGATTCTCCAAGCTGAGGTGTTTGACACGGTTCCAACAAGGAAGCTTCCCATGTGGAGACGAGAGGAGTTCTGTTCAGTGCCTCAGGAAAGCCCCTATCCTGTTCTTCGAACCAAAGCCTCTGAGGAGTGACACCTGGAAACCAAAGCAAGAGTTGAGATTACAGCCTAAGGGCCTGTCCAGCTCAACCTCTTATCTCTGTTGACATCTGTGTGCATGCCTCGTGGAGGTAGCTGCTCAGCTTGTGTCCGAATGCCCCTGTGTGTCCAGGGAGGCTCCCAATATTGGGCTGTCCTCGGGGGCCTTGAGGATTCTCATAATGTGGAGGTGTGTGGCCAAAGGAATGGACACAGTTTCCCAGGAGAGAGCAGGCAAGGTCCTTGATATGGCTCCAGAGGACCCAGCCTAGAGGCTGTCTTTGCCAGGGCTGTGGGGACAGATGTCTGAAAAAGCAAACTTGGCTCAGCTATTGGCCAATGTAATGGCAGGACTGATCTCCAGTCCGTGAGGAGAGATCATCTGGAAATCAAAGGAGGGCAAGTGGGAGGCAGTCGCTCAGTCTTTTGTCTCTGGATGTTGTGTTCACAGTGTCCGGGTAGGGTAGGGGTTGCCTCAGGGACCGAGGAAGAGCCTTCCTCTCGGGGGATTGTCCAAGCTCCCAAGTGTTTGGGTTCATTCTGTGGGAAGGGAAGAGTACTGTTTTCTTCCACAGGGGACCCCCCAGGAGAGGGACTCTAGAGCACAGCAGTGGGTTCCCTCAACTGGAATACACACCATCTAGTTAGTCCAGGGTGCCTAAGGGCATGGCAAGCCACATATGCGGGCTCTTGGTCCAGTCACTGAGAGGCGTTACTTGAATAAGGTACTCACGCTGAGGGTCACAATGTGTGTTTGTGCCCAAGGCGGCCCTACGCTTGGTCGTGGCCTCATGGGCCATGCCGTTTTCTTCTACACTGAAGATTTGACTCACTGCCAGCAGCAAGGTTTCTTGCCATGGGGAAGGAGGGGTTCTGACTTGTGCATCAGGTTCCCCCCTGTGCAGGGATGGGAGATAATGTCTAGGTTCCGATGACTGAAAACCCAGGTTAGGAATGGATGGGGGCCTAAGGCAGTGGCGGTTCCAATGTGCTGGGTGTGCAGCCAGCTGTGTCGGTGTCTGTTGGAAGGTCTGGGCTCAGGCTATTTGCGACAGTCATCAGTGTTTAAGGTAGCCTATGCAACTGGGGTGTTGCGAGGGGCAAGCAGTTTGATCCTCATTTGGGGTTTCGGGGCAGCACCATAGACAATGTTTTTCTCCTGGGAGGCAGGCAGAGTGCTTCATTGTTGCTCCAGAATTCCAGGTAGGGAGGGTTTGTGGGCCAGGAGTGTGAGGACGGAAGTCTGAAAACACAAGCTAGGGTGAGGATTGGAGCCAAGTGCAGATCAGGGCCACTCTGCAGAGGCTGAATCAAAATCTCCTGCATCTGAAGTCAGGCTGAGGATCAGAAGTTGGCTGAGGCTGGAGTATGTGTCCATGAGGGCACCTTCATGAAGTGGGGGCCTCATGAGGCCCAGGAAGTTTTCCCATGCTGAGTTTGGAGGTTACCCCAAACCACAAGGTTTCCTTCTGCGGGACATTCGAGTCCTGTTGCATGGCTCCAGATCATACCATACGGAAGGACTGGAGAGCAGGGTTCGAAGGATGGATCCCTGTACAGCATGCCTCGCATTCCCATTGGCCATTAGCGACAAGATATGTTTGATCTGCTGCCTCTGGGGCACGCGACCCAGGGAACTGTGTTGAAATGGCCTCTCCTGAGGATGCGTCATAATGTTCGTTTGGGTCCATGGAGACCTTGGAATGTGCTGGTTGTTCAGTGGCCCTGCGGAACTCTCCTACCTGAAGGGTTTGATACATCCCCAGTAAGAAAGCTCCCCATGTGGAGACGAGAGAGGTTTGGTTTGGTGCCTCAGAAAAGCCCCGTGTGCTGTTCTATGAAAACAGTCCTCTGACGATGGACACATGTTACAAAAGCTAAGGTTCAGATTAGGGCCTGGGGGCCTGTCCATTTCAACCTTCTGTCTCTGGGGACATTGTCTGAGAGTCTAAGTGGAGATAGTTGCTCCGCTGGTGTCAGAGAGCCCCTCTTAGTCCAGGGTGGCCTACATTATTGATGGCCTCAGGGGTCTTGGAGCTTTTCCCTAACCTGTAGGGTTGTGTTCAATGGATTGGGCACACTTTCCAAGGAGAGGGCAGGCACAATCTTTCGCTGTGGCAGCAGAGGCCCTAGCCTGGAGGTTGTGTCGGTCCAGGTTATGGGCACAGAAGTCTGAAAACACAAACTCAGCTTATGAGTGGCGCCTAGGGTATGGCAGGCCGGATGTACAGCCCGAGAGGGAGCTCCTGGGCCTCTGAAACAAGGGCGAGTGGGAGGCGTTCCTTCAGGCCTTTGTCTCTGGATGTTGTGTCCTGGATAGCCGTCGATTGGAGCGGTGGCCTCAGGGACTGTGGAGGAGTATCCTTCTCTGGGAATTTGTCCCAGCTCCCAAGAGTTTGGGGTCATTTTGTGAGAAGGGTGGTGTTGTGTTGTCTGGCTCATGGGTCTCTCCAAGAAAGGGATTCCAAAACAGAGCCCCAGGTACGGGCGGGGAGACTGGAAAACTCAAACCCTGGTGAGGATTGGGTGCATAGGGGCTTGGCAAGCCCCATATGCGGCCTCTTGGTCCAGGCCCTGACAGGCGTTTCTTTGACATGGGGCTCATTCTGAGGGTCACAGTGTGAATTTGTGCCCAAACAGCACTCAGTTTGGGCGTGGCACCAGGGGCCATGAAGGTTTCTCCCACCCTGAAGGTGTGACTCCATGCCAAGAGCAAGCTTGACAGCCATGGGGAAGGAGGAGTTCTGTATTGTGCTTGCGATACCCAGCTGTGTGGAGAATTGATATAATGTCTAGGTTCAGATATCTGAAAACCAAGGTTAGGAAGAGTTGACGGCTATAAGACCATGGCGTGTCCGAAGTGCTGGGTGTGTGGCCAGCTGTCTCCTTGTCTGTCTGGACGTCTGCCTTCAGGCTGTGTCAGACAGAGCATGAGTGCCCAGAGCAGCCTATCCAGTTCGGGTACCATCGAGGCCCGAGCAGGTTGATCCTCATCTGGGTTTTCTGGAGAGCCCCACAGGGAAACGTTTTGTCCAATCTCCCAATGTTTGGGTTCCTTCTGTGGGAAGAGAAGAGTACTGATATCTGCCACATGGGACCCCCCAGGAGAGGGACTCTAGAGCACAGCAGTTGGTTCCTTCAACTGGAATACACACCATCAAGTTAGTCCTGCGTGCCTTTGGGCATGGCCAGGACTATATGCACGATCTTCGTCCAGAACCTGACAGGACTTTCTTTGACGTGGGGCTCATGCTTAGGGTCACAGTGTGAATTTGTGCCCAAGCAGCACTCATTTTTGGCGTGGCATCAGGGGACATGAAGGTTTCTCCCACGTGAAGGTGTGACTCCATGCGAAGAACAAGCATTACAGCCATGTGGAAGAAGAGTCTGATTTGTTATTCTGATACACAAACATAGCTTTGTTTGGGAACGTCGGTATGGCAGGCCCAATCTACAAACAATGAGAACAACTCATGAAGATTTGAATATAGAGCGAATCTGAGGCGATTGCTCAGGCATTTGTCTCTGGAATTTGTATCAGCGATGGCCGTGGAATGTCGGGGATGCCTCATGGGTCATGGACGAATCTTCCTCTCTGAGGATTTCCCACGATTCCCAATTGTTTTTCGTCAATCGGTGGGATGGGGGACTCCTTTCAGTTTTGTTACCTCAGGTGTCCCACCAAAAGAGGAATTCCAAAGCAAATCCGTGGGGAAGAGTAAAGGGACAAACAACCCGAACTATGGTTCAAAATTGGGGCCTAGGGGCATGGCAAGCCCATTATACTATCTATTCATCCTGCCACTGAGTGGCCTTCCTTGGGTACTGGTCTCAGGCTGAGGGTCACAATGTGTGTTTGTGACCAATGTGGCCCAAGAGCATGGGCGAGGCCTCATGGGCCACACTGGCTTCAACTACACTGAAGGTTGGACAACATGCCAACCGCAAGGTTTCTTCCCATGGGGAAGGAGTTCTGATTTCTGCATCACGTTCAACCCTGGGCAGTGATTGGAGATAAGGTCTATTCTGAAGCCTGAAAACTGAGGTTGGGAAGAGATGACGCCCTAAGGCCATGGCGGCTCGATGTTCGCAGTGTGCGGGAAGCTGTCTGGGTGGGGCCAGGAGGTCCAGGCTCAGGCTGTGTCAGAAAGGGCATTAGTGCCCTGGTCAGCCTATGAATTTGGGGTACAGCCAAGGTAGGTGCAGGTTGATCCTCACTTGGGGTTACTGGGTAGCCCCAGAGGGCAATGCTTTTCTTCTGGAGGGCAGGCACAGTGCTGCATTGTAGTTCTGGATTGCCAAACTGGAGGGCTTGTGGGCCAGTATTCTGAGGACAGAAGTCTGAGAACAGAAGCTAGGCTTAGGTTTCTGGGTGAGGCCATGGCAGGCACAGTCTAAAGACCGGAATCGAGATCTCGTGCATCTGAAGTCAGGGCGAGGATCAGACGATCGCTCAGGTTGGAGTTTCTGTCCATGATGGCCCCTTCATGAAGGGGGAGCATCACGAGGCCATGGGGGTTTTCCCACTATGGGATTTGTGAGAAGCTCCAAACTGCAAAGTGCCTTCTGCAGGAAAATTGAGACCTGTTGTTTGGCTCCAGGCCAATGATTATGAGCAGGGTTCTAAGGATGGATGGCTGAGTAGCCCACCTCGCATTCCAATTGTCTCCTAGCAACAAGACAGGTTAGATCTGCTGGATCTGGGGGAGCAACCCAGGAGGCTGAGTTGAAATGGACTCTCCTGGGGACGGGTCCTAATGTGCTTTTGTGTGTATGGAAACCTTGGAATGAAGCGGTGGCACTGGGGCCCTGAAGGGCTCTCCTAAACAGAGGCTTTGACACAGCTCCAACGTGCAAGTTTCCCATGTGTAGATGAGATGTTTTCTGATGGGGGAGTCAAGAAAAAGCCATTGCTGGTTTTGAAATCCAGGCGTCTGAGGAGAGATGCCTGGAAACCAAAGCAATGGATCTGATTAGTGCCTAGGGGCCTGTTCTTTCCTTTTTACCTCTGGGGACATCTGTCTTTGGGTCTGAGTGCAGGTAGGTGCTCAGATGGGCTCAGATTGCCCCTTTTGGTCCTGGGAAGCCACCACTATTGAGATGGATCAGTGACTTTGGAGGTTTATCCTATTAGAAGGGTTGTGGCCATTGGAATGGGCACACACAATTCCCTTGGAGAGGGCAAGTACAGTCCTCAATTTGGCTCAAGGGCCCTGAGCCAGTAGGTTGTGTAGGCCAGTGCTGTTTGGACAGTTGTCTGAAAACACAAGCTCGGCTTATGTTTTGGGTCATAGGTATGGCAGGACTGATCTACAAACCATGAGGAGAACTTTTGAGGATTTGAAAAAAGGGCGAGTGTGAGGCTCTTGCTCAAGTTTTTCTCTCTGGATATCGTGTCACTCATGGTCGTGAAATTTCTGGGTGACTTCATGGGAAATGGACGAGTCTTACTCTCTGGTGGTTTGGCCCCGTCCAAAGAGTTTGAGGTGATTCTGTGTGATGGAAGAAATCCGTTTGTTTGTTGTTGTTGTTTTCTTTTTTAACCTCAGGCGTCCCACCAAATGAGGGATTCCAGAGTAGAGCCCTGGGGAGGGGCGACTGGACAATCAGAAATCTGGTTAAAAATTGGGGCCTAGGGACATGTCAAGACCATTATGGCATCTAATGGTCCAGCCACTAAGAGGACTTACGAGAGGACAGGACTCATGCTGAGGGTCACAATACGTGTTTATGCCCTCGTCGCTCTCAAGAATGGGCGAGGCCTCAGGGTGAATGCTGGTTTCTCCTACACTGAACGTTGGACAACGTGCCAACCACAAGGTTTCTTGCCATGGGTAAGGAGGAGTTCTGATTTCTGCATTACACTCACGCCTGGGCAGTGATTGGAGATAAGGTCTCGGTTCTGAATCCTGAAAACTGAGGTAGGGAAGAGATGATGACCTAAGGCCAAGGCGGGTCTTATGTGCTCAGGGTGCGGTCAGCTTTCTGGGTGTTGGTCAGGAGGTCCGGGCTCAGGTTGTGTCAGACAGTGCATTAGTGCCCAGGTTAGACTATTTAATTAGGGTACAGTCGAGTTTCGTGTACGTTTATCCTCCGTCGAGGTGCCTGTGCAGCTCATTAGGCAATATTTTTTTTCTAGAGGGCAGGCAGAATGCTGCATTGTGAGTCCGGAATTGCCAAACTTGACGGCCTCTGGGCCAGGAGTGTGAGGACAGAAGTCTGATAACACAAGCTAGACTTGGGCTTCAGGCCGAGGGCACGGCAGGTATTCCCTGCAGATCTGAACCAATATCTCAAGCAAATGAAGTCATGGCGAGGATCAGACGATGGCTCAGGTTGGAGTTTCTAAGAATGACTGCCCTTCATGAACGGAGCAGAGTCTCTTAGCTATGGAGGTTTTATCACTTTGGGAATTGTGGGATGCCCCCTTCAAGGATTCCTTCTGCAGGACAATTGAGAACTGTTGCGCAGCTCCAGGACATCCCATATGGAAAGACTTCAGAGCACCATTCTAGGATGGATGCAAGGGAAGCCTGCCTTGCATTCCAATTGTCTCTTAGAAAAAGACACTTGAGATTGGTGGCTATGCAGGAGCAACCGGGGTGGCTGAGTTGAAATGGACTTTCCTGAGGATGGGGCCTAATGTGTGTTTGTGTCCATGGGGGCCTTGGAATGGGGGAGTGGCACCGGTCCCCTAAAGTATTCTCCTAAGCTTTTGACATAGCTCCCATGCACAAGATTCCTTGTGGAGACGAGATTTGTTCTGATCGGTGCTCAGGAAACCCCCCTATGATGGTATTGGAATCCAGGCTTTTGAGGAGACCTGCCTGTAAACCAAATCAATGGATCCGATTATGGCCTAGTGTCCTGTCTGGTTCCATCTTCTTCCTTGGGGACATCCATCTATGGTATGAGTGGAGGTAGATGATCAGCTAGTGTCAGACCGCCCTTGTTAGTCCCGGGAGTCCTACACTATTGGGATGGCCTCGGGTAATTTGGAGGGTTCTCGTAATTTGTACGATTTTGGACAATGGAATGGGCAGAATTCCCATGCATGGGGTAGGTACAGTCCTAATGTGTGGCTCCAGGGGCCCCAGCCTAAATTGTGTGTGGCCCAGAAATTTGAGGACAGAAGTCTGAAAACACAAACTCAGCTTAGGTTTGGTGACGTAGGTATGGCAGGCCCAATCTACAAACCATGAGAAGAACTCTTCTGGATATAAAGAATGAGCGAGTCTGAGGCCTTTGCTCAGGCTTTTGTCTCTGGATTTTGTATCAATGATGGCCGTGTAATGTGGGGAGGCCTCATGGGCCATGGACGAATCTTCCTCTCTGTGGATTTGGCCCGGTGCCAATAGTTTTTCGTAAAACTGGGGGATGGGAGGTCTCCTTTCAGGTTTGTTACCTCAGGTGTCCCAACCAAAGAGGAATTCCAAAGCAGAGCCCTGGGGAAGAGTGAAGGGACAACCCAAACTATGGTTAAAAATGGGGGCCTAGGGGCATGGCAGGCCCAATATGCTGTCTCTTCATCCAGCCACTGAGAGGCCTTACTTGAGGACTGGGCTCAGGCTGAGGGTCACAATGTGTGTTTGTGACCACTGTGGCCCGCGCGCATGGGCAGGGCCTCATGGCCCACACTGGTTTCAACTACACTGAACTTTGGACAACAGGCTAATCACAAGGTTTCTTGCCATGGGGAAGGAGTTCTGATTTCTGCATCTTTTTCAAACCTGGACAGTGGTTGGAGATAAGGTCTAGGGACTGAAGCCTGAAAACCACAGTTGGGAAGAGAAGACGACCTAAGGCCTTGGCAGTTCGTATGCGCTCAGTGTGCGGTCAACTGCCTGGGTGTTGGTCAGGAGGTTCTGGCTCAGGTTGTGTCAACAGTGCATTAGTGCCCAGGTTAGACTATATAATTTGGGTACAGTCGAGTGTCATGTAGGTTTATCATCATTTGAGGTGCCTGGGAAGGACAATAGGCAATATATTCTTTCTAGAGTGCAGGCAGAGTGCTACAATGTGGGTCCGGAATTTCCAATCTTGACGGCTTCAGGGCCAGGAGTGTGAGGACAGAAGTCTGAGAACACAAGCTAGACTTTGGCTTCAGGCCGAGGGCACGGCAGCTACCCCTTGCAGATCTGAACCAATATCTCAAGCATCTGAAGTCACGGCGAGGATCAGACGTTGGCTCAGGTTGGAGTTTCTGTGAATGATGCCCTTCATGAACGTAGCGGAGTCTCAAGGCCATGGAGGTTTTCCCACGTTGGGTGTTGTGGGATGCCCCCTTCAAGGATACCTTGTGCGGGACAATTGAGACCTGTTGGGCAGCTCCAGGACATCCCATATGGAATGACTCCAGAACACCGTTAGAGGATGGATGCCAGGGAAGCCCGCCTCGCATTCCAATTGTCTCCTAGCAACAAGACAGTTGAGATGTGATGGCTCTGCGGAAGCAACCGGTGTGGCTGAGGTGAAATGGACTTTCCTGAGGATGGGGCCTAATGTGTGTTTGTGTCCATGGGGGCCTTAGATTGTGGCGGTGACACCGGGACCCTGAAGTATTCTCCTAAGCTTTTGACATAGCTCCCATGAACAAGTTTCCTTGTGGAGACCAGATTTGTTCTGATGGGTGCCTCAGGAAACCCCCTATGCTGGAAATGGAATCCAGACTTTTGAGGAGACATGCCTGTAAACCAAAGCAATTGATCCGATTATGGCCTAGGGTCCTGTCTGGTTCAATCTATTCTCTGGGGACATCCATCTATGGTATGAGTGGAGGTAGATGCTCAGCTGGCGTCAGTCCGCCCTTTTTTGACCCGGGAATCTACACTATTGAGATGGCCTCGGGGAATTTGGAGGGTTCTCCTAAGTTGTAAGGTTTTGGACAATGGAATGGGCAGAATTCCCATGGATTGGGTAGGCACATTCCTAATGTGTGGCTCCAGGGGCCCCAGCCTGGAGCGTGTGTGGCCCAGGACTTTGAGGACACAAGTCTGAAAACACAAACTCAGCTTAGGTGTGGGTACGTAGGTATGGCAGGCCCAATGTACACACCATGAGAAGAACTCTTCAGGATATGAAGAAAGAGCGAGTCTGAGGCGCTTGCTCAGGCTTTTGTCTCTATATTTTGTATCAACGATGGCCGTGGAATGTGGGGAGGCCTCATGGGCCATGGACGAATCATCCTCTCTGTGGATTTGGCCCGGTCCCAATAGTTTTTCTTCAATCTCTGGTATGGGAGGTCTCCTTTCAGGTTTGTTACCTAAGGTATCCCAACCAAAGAGGAATTCCAAAGCAGAGCCCTGGGGAAGAGTGAAGGGACAACCCAAACTATGGTTAAAATGGGGGCCTAGGGGCATGGCAGGCCCAATATGCTGTCTCTTCATCCAGCCACTGAGAGGCCTTACTTGAGGACTGGGCTCAGGCTGAGGGTCACAATATGTGTTTGTGACCACTGTGGCCCGCGGGCATGGGCAGGGCCTCATGGGCCACACTGGTTTCAACTACACTGAACATTGGAAACATGCCAATCACAACGTTTCTAGCCATGGGGAAGGAATTCTGATTTCTTTATCATTTTCAACCCTAAGAAGTCGTTGGAGATAAGGTCTAGGTTCTGAAGCCTGAAAACCGCAGTTGGGAAGAGACGACCTAAGGCCATGGCGGGTCTGATGCGCTCAGTGTACTGTCAGCTGCCTGGGTGTTGGTCATGAGGTTCGGGCTCAGGTTGTGTCAGACAGTGCATTTCTTCCGAGGTTAGACTATATAATTTGGGTACTGTCAAGTGCGGTGTAGGTTTATCCTCATTTGAGTTGCCTGGGCATCTCATTAGGAAAGATATTTTTTCTAGAGGGCAGGCAGAGTGCTGCATTGTGGGTCCGGAATTGCCGAATTTGAGGGCATCTGGGCCAGGAGTGTGAGGACAGAAGTCTGAGGATACAAGCTAGACTTGGGCTTCAGGCCAAGGGCAGGGCAGTTACCCCATGCATATCTGAACCAATATCTCAAGCAACTGAATTCACAGCGAGGATCAGACGTTGGCTCAGGTTGGAGTTTCTGTGCATCACTGCCCCTTCATGAAGGGAGCAAAATCTCAAAGCCATGGAGGTTTTCCCACGTTGGGAGTTGTGGGATGCCCCCTTGAAGGATTCCTTCTGCGGGACAATTGAGACCTGTTGGGCAGCTCCAGGACATCCCATATGGAATGACTCCAGAGCACCGTTAGAGGATGGATGCCAGGGAAGCCCGCCTCGCATTCCAATTTTCTCCTAGCAACAAGACAGTTGAGATGTGATGGCTCTGCGGAAGCAACCGGGGTAGCTGAGGTGTAACGGACTTTCCTGAGGATGGGGCCTAATGTGTGTTTGTGTCCATGGGGGCCTTAGTTGGGGCGGTGGCAACGGGACCCTGAAGTATTCTCATAAGCTTTTGACATAGCTCCCATGAACAAGTTTCCTTGTGGAGACCAGATTTGTTCTGATGGGTGGCTCAGGAAACCTATGCTGGTATTGGAATCCAGACTTTTGAGGAGACATGCCTGTAAACCAAAGCAATGGATCCGATTATGGCCTAGGGTCCTGTCTGGTTCAATCTATTCTCTGGGGACATCCATCTATGGTATGAGTGGAGGTAGATGTTCAGCTGGTGTCAGTCCGCCCTTTTTTGACCCGAGAGACCTACACTATTGAGATGGCCTCGGGGACTTTGGAGGGTTCTCCTAATTTGTAAGATTTTGGACAATGGAATGGGCAGAATTCCCATGGATTGGGTAGGCACATTCCTAATGTGTGGCTCCAGGGGTCCCAGCCTGGAGCGTGTGTGGCCCAGGACTTTGAGGACAGAAGTCTGAAAACACAAACTCATCTTAGGTGTGGGTACGTAGGTATGGCAGGCCCAATCTACAAACCATGAGAAGAACTCTTCAGGATATGAAGAAAGAGTGAGTCTGAGGCGATTGCTCAGGCTTTTGTCTCTATATTTTGTATCAACGATGGCCGTGGAATGTGGGGAGGCCTCATGGGACATGGACGAATCTTCCTCCCTGTGGATTTGGCCCGATCCCAATAGTTTTTCGTCAATCTGTGGTATGGGAGGTCTCCTTTCAGGTTTGTTACCTCAGGTGTCCCAACCAAAGAGGAATTCCAAAGCAGAGCCCTGGGGAAGAGTGAAGGGACAACCCAAACTATGGTTAAAAATGGGGGCCTAGGGGCATGGCAGGCCCAATATGCTGTCTCTTCATCCAGCCACCGAGAGGCCTTACTTGAAAACTGGGCTCAGGCAGAGGGTCACAATGTGTGTTTCTGACCAATGTGGTTCACGAGCATGGGCGGGGCCACATGGGACACAGTGGTTTCAACTATACTGAACTTTGGACAACATGCCAATCACAAGTTTTCTAGCCATGGGGCAGGAGTTCTGATTTCTGCATCATTTTCAAACATGGGCGGTGGTTGGAGATAAGGTCTAGGTTCTGAAGCATGAAAACCGCAGTTGGGAAGGGATGACGACCTAAGGCCATGGCGGGTCTGACGTACTCAGTTGCGGTCAGGTGCCTGGGTGTTGGTCAGGAAGTTCGGGCTCAGTTTGTGTCAGACAGTGCATTAGTGCCCAGGTTAGACTATTTAATTAGGGTACAGTCGAGTGTCGTGTACGTTTATCCTCCTTCGAGGTGCCTGTGCAGCTCATTAGGCAATATATTTTTTCTAGAGGGCAGGCAGAATGCTGCATTGTGAGTCCGGAATTGCCAAACTTGAGGGCTTCTGGGCCAGGAGTGTGAGGACAGAAGTCTGATAACACAAGCTAGACTTGGGCTTCAGGCCGAGGGCACGGCAGGTATTCCCTGCAGATCTGAACCAATATCTCAAGCAAATGAAGTCATGGCGAGGATCAGACGATGGCTCAGGTTGGAGTTTCTGTGAATGACTGCCCTTCATGAACGGAGCGGAGTCTCTTGGCTATGGAGGTTTTTTCACTTTGGGAATTGTGGGATGCCCCCTTCAAGGATTCCTTCTGCAGGACAATTGAGAACTGTTGCGCAGCTCCAGGACATCCCATATGGAAAGACTCCAGAGCACCATTCTAGGATGGATGCAAGGGAAGCCAGCCTTGCATTCCAATTGTCTCCTAGCAAAAGACACTTGAGATTGGTGGCTATGCAGGAGCAACCGGGGTGGCTGAGTTGAAATGGACTTTTCTGAGGATGGGGCCTAATGTGTGTTTGTGTCCATGGGGGCCTTGGAATGAGGCAGTGGCACCGGGTCCCTAAAGTATTCTCCTAAGCTTTTGACATAGCTCCCATGCACAAGATTCCTTGTGGAGACGAGATTTCTTCTGATGGGTGCTCAGGAAACCCCCCTATCATGGTATTGGAATCCAGGCTTTTGAGGAGATATGCCTGTAAACCAAATCAATGGATCCGATTATGGCCTAGTGTCCTGTCTGGTTCCATCTTCTTCTCTGGGGACATCCATCTATGGTATGAGTGGAGGTAGATGATCAGCTGGTGTCAGACCGCTTTTTTTTGTCCCGGGAGACCTACACTATTGGGATGGCCTCAGGTACTTTGGAGGGTTCTCTAATTTGTATGATTTTGGACAATGGAATGGGAAGAATTCTCATGCATGGGGTAGGTAAAGTCCTAATGTGTGGCTCCAGGGGCCCCAGCCTAAAGTGTGTGTGGCCCAGAAATTTGAGGACAGAAGTCTGAAAACACAAACTCAGCTTAGGTTTGGGGACATAGGTATGGCAGGCCCAATCTACAAACCATCAGAAGAACTCTTCAGGATATAAAGAATGAGCGAGTCTGATGCACTTGCTCAGGATTTTCTCTCTGGATTTTGTATCAACAATGGCCGTGGAATGTGAGGAGGCCTCATGGGCCATGGACGAATCTTCCTCTCTGTGGATTTGGCCCAGTCCCAATTGTTTTCCATCAATCTGAGGGAATGGATGTCTCCTTTCAGGTTTGTTACCTCAGGTGTCCCAACCAAAGAGGAATTCCAAAGCAGAGCCCTGGGGAAGAGTGAAGGGACAACCCAAACTATGGTTAAAAATGGGGGCCTAGGGGCATGGCAGGCCCAATATGCTGTCTCTTCATCCAGCCACTGAGAGGCCTTACTTGAGGACTGGGCTCAGGCTGAGGGTCACAATGTGTGTTTGTGACCACTGTGGCCCGCGCGCATGGGCAGGGCTTCATGGGCCACACTGGTTTCAACTACACTGAACTTTGGACAACAGGCTAATCACAAGGTTTCTTGCCATGGGGAAGGAGTTCTGATTTCTGCATCTTTTTCAAACCTGGACAGTGGTTGGAGATAAGGTCTAGGGACTGAATCCTGAAAACCGCAGTTGGGAAGAGATGACGACCTAAGGCCTTGGCAGTTCGTATGCGCTCAGTGTGCGGTCAACTGCCTGGGTGTTGGTCAGGAGGTTTGGCTCAGGTTGTGTCAACAGTTCATTAGTGCCCAGGTTAGACAATATAATTTGGGTACAGTCGAGTGTCGTGTAGGTTTATCCTCATTTGAGGTGCCTGGGCAATTCATTAGGCAATAAATTCTTTCTAGAGTGCAGGCAGAGTGCTGCAATGAGGGTCCGGAATTTCCAATCTTGATGGCTTCAGGGCCAGGAGTGTGAGGACAGAAGTCTGAGAACACAAGCTAGACTTTGGCTTCAGGCCGAGGGCACGACAGGTACCCCTTGCAGATCTGAACCAATATCTCAAGCATCTGAAGTCAAGGCGAGGATCAGACTTTGGCTCAGGTTGGAGTTTCTGTGAATGACTGCCCTTCATGAACGTAGCGGAGTCTCAAGGCCATGGAGGTTTTCCCACGTTGGGAGTTCAAGGATGCCCCCTTAAAGGATTCCTTATGCTGGACAATTGACAAATGTTAGGCAGCTCCAGGACATCCCATATGGAATGACTCCAGAGCACCGTTAGAGGATGGATGCCAGGGAAGCCCGCCTCGCATTCCAATTGTCTCCTAGCAACAAGACAGTTGAGATGTGATGGCTCTGCGGAAGCTACCGGGGTGGCTGAGGTGAAATGGACTTTCCTGAGGATGGGGCCTAATGTGTGTTTGTGTCCATGGGGGCCTTAGATTGGGGCGGTGGCACCGGGACCCTGAAGTATTCTCCTAAGCTTTTGACATAGCTCCCATGAACAAGTTTCCTTGTGGAGACCAGATTTGTTCTGATGGGTGCCTCAGGAACCCCCTATGCTGGAAATGGAATCCAGACTTTTGAGGAGACATGCCTGTCAACCAAAACAATGGATCCGATTATGGCCTAGGGTCCTGTCTGGTTCAATCTATTCTCTGGGGACATCCATCTATGGTATGAGTGGAGGTAGATGCTCAGCTGGTGTAAGTCCGCCCTTTTTTGACCCGGGAGACCTACACTATTGAGATGGCCTCGGGAACTTTGGAGGGTTCTCGTAATTTTTAAGATTTTGGACAATGGAATGGGCAGAATTCCCATGGATTGGGTAGGCACATTCCTAATGTGTGGCTCCAGGAGCCCCAGCCTGGAGGGTGTGTGGCCCAGGACTTTGAGGACAGAAGTCTGAAAACACAAACTCAGCTTAGGTGTGGGTACGTAGGTATGGCAGGCGCAATCTACAAACCATGAGAAGAACTCTTCAGGATATGAAGAAAGAGCGAGTCTGAGGCGCTTGCTCAGGCTTTTGTCTCTATATTTTGTATCAACGATGGCCGTGGAATGTGGGGAGGCCACATGGGCCATGGACGAATCTTCCTCTCTGTGGATTTGGCCCGGTCCCAATAGTTTTTCGTCAATCTGTGGTATGGGAGGTCTCCTTTCAGGTTTGTTACCTCAGGTGTCCCAACTAAAGAGGAATTCCAAAGCAGAGCCCTAAGGGAAGAGTGAAGGGACAACCCAAACTATGTTTAAAAATTGGGGCTTAGGGGCTGGCAGGCCCACTATGCTGTCTCTTCATCCAGCCACTGAGGCCTTACTTGAAAACTGGGCTCAGGCTGAGGGTCACAATGTGTGTTTCTGACCAATGTGGCCCACGAGCATGGGCGGGGCCACATGGGACACAGTGGTTTCAACTACACTGAACTTTGGACAACATGCCAATTCCAAGTTTTCTAGCCATGGGGCAGGAGTTTTGATTTCTGCATCATTTTCAAACCTGGGCGGTCGTTGGCTATAAGGTCTAGGTTCTGAAGCCTGAAAACCACAGTTGGGAAGGGATGACGACCTAAGGCCATGGCGGGTCTGACGTACTCAGTGTGGGGTCAGGTGCCTGGGTCTTGGTCAGGCGGTTCGGGCTTAGGTTGTGTCAGACAGTGCATTAGTGCCCAAGTTAGACCATTTAATTAGGGTACAGTTGAGTGACGTGTACGTTTATCCTCCTTTGAGGTGCCTGTGCAGCTCATTAGGCAATATATCTTTTCTAGAGGGCAGGAAGAATGCTGCATTGTGAGTCCGGAATTGCCAAACTTGAGGGCTTCTTGGCCAGGAGTGTGAGGACAGAAGTCTGAGAAAACAAGCTAGACTTGGGCTTCAGGCCGAGGGCATGGCAGGTATTCCCTGCAGATCTGAACCAATATCTCAAGCAAATGAAGTCACGGCGAGGATAGACGATGGCTCAGGTTGGAGTTTCTGTAAATGACTGCCCTTCATGAACGGAGCGGAGTCTCAAGGCTATGGAGGTTTTCCCACGTTGGGAATTGTGGGATGCCCCCTTCAAGGATTCCTTCTGCGGGACAATTGAGAACTGTTTCGCAGCTCCAGGACATCCCATATGGAAAGACTCCAGAGCACCGTTCTATGATGGATGCAAGGGAAGCCCGCCTTGCATTCCAATTGTCTCCTAGCTAAAGACACTTGAGATTGGTGGCTATGCAGGAGCAACCGGGGTGGCTGAGTTGAAATGGACTTTTCTGAGGATGGGGCCTAATGTGTGTTTGTGTCCATGGGGGCCTTGGAATGCGGCAGTGGCACCGGGCCCCTAAAGTATTCTCCTAAGCTTTTGACGTAGCTCCCATGCACAAGTTTCCTTGTGGAGACGAGATTTGTTCTGATGGATGCTCAGGAAACCCCCCTATCATGGTATTGGAATCCAGGATTTTGAGGAGACATGCCTGTAAACCAAATCAATGGATCCCATTATGGCCTAGTGTCCTGTCTGGTTCCATCTTCTTCTCTGAGGACATCCATCTATGGTATGAGTGGAGGTAGATGCTCAGCTGGTGTCAGACCGCCCTTGTTTGTCCCGGGAGACCTACACTATTGGGATGGCCTCGGGTACTTTGGAGGGTTCTCGTAATTTGTACGATTTTGGACAATGGAATGGGCATAATTCCCATGCATGTGTAGGTACAGTCCTAATGTGTGGCTCCTAGGGCCCCAGCCTGTAGTGTGTGTGGCCCAGAACTTTGACGACAGAAGTCTGAAAACACAAACTCAGCTTAGTTTGGTGACGTAGGTATGGCAGGCCCAATCTACAAACCATGAGAAGAAATCTCTGGATATAAAGAATGAGCGTGTCTGAGGCTCTTGCTCAGGCTTTTTTCTCTGGATGTTGTATCAACGATGGCCGTGGAATGTGGTGAGTCCTCATGGGCAATGGGCGAATCTTCCTCTCTGTGGATTTGGCCTGGTCCCAATTGTTTTTCGTCAATCTGTGGGATGGGAGTTCTCCTTTCAGGTTTGTTACCTCATGTGTCCAAACCAAAGATGAATTCCAAAGCAGAGCCCTGGGGAAGAGTGAAGGGACAACCCCACCTATGGTTAAAATAGGGGCCTAGGGGCATGGCAGGCCCTATATGCTGTCTCTTCATCCAGCCACTGAGAGGCCTTACTTGAGGACTGGGCTCTGGCTGAGGGTCACAATGTGTTTTTGTGATCAATATGGCCTGCGCGCATGGGCAGGGCCTCATGGGCCACACTGGTTTCAACTACACTGAACTTTGTACAACATGCCAACACAAGGTCTCTTGCCATGGGGAAGGAGTTCTGATTTCTGCATCATTTCAACCCTGGCAGTGGTTGGAGATAAGGTTAGGTTCGGAAGCCTGAAAACCGCAGTTGGGAAGAGTTGATGACCTAAGGCCATGGCGGGTCTGAGGTGCTCAGTGTGTGGTCAGCTTCCTGGCTGTTGTTCAGGAGGTTCCGGCTCAGGTTGTGTCAGACAGTGGATTAGTCCCCAGGTTAGAATATATAATTTGGGTACAGTCGAGTGCCGGTAGGTTTATCCTCATTTGTGTTGACTGGCAAGCTCATTATGCAATATATTTTTTCTAGAGGTCAGGCAGAGTGCTGCATTGTGGGATCCGGATTTGCCAACTTGAGGGCTTCTGGGCTAGGAGTGTGAGGACAGAAGTTTGAGAACACAAGCTAGACTTGGGCTTCAGGCCATGGGCACGGCAGTTACCCCCTGCATATGTGAACCAATATCTCAAGGATCTGAAGTCACGGTGAGGATCAGACGTTGGCTCAGGTTGGAGTCTGTGCATGACTGCCCCTTCATGAAGGGAGCAAAGTCTCAAGGCCATGGAGGTTTTCCCACGTTGGGAGTTGTGGGATGCCCCCTTCAAGGATTCCATCTGCGGGACCATTGACACCTGTTGGGCAGCACCAGGACATCCCCTATGGAATGACTCCAGAGCATTGTTCGAGGATGGATGCCAGGGAAGCCCGCCTCACATTCCAATTGTCTCCTAGCAACAAGACAGTTGAGATGTGATGGCTCTGCGGAAGCAACCGGGGTGGCTGAGTTGAAATGGACTTTCCCGAGGATGGGGCCTAATGTGTGTTTGTGTCCATGGGGGCCTTAGAATTGGGCGGTGGCACCGGGACCCTGAGGTATTCTCCTAAACTTTTGATATAGCTCCCATGCACAAGTATCCTGTGGAGACCAGATTTGTTCTGATGGATGCCTCAGGAATTTCCCTATGCTGTAATTGGAATCCAGGCTTTTGAGGAGACATGCCTGTAAACCAAAGCAATGGATTCGATAATGGCCTAGGGTCCTGTCTGGTTCAATCTATTCTCTGGGGACATCCATCTATGGTATGAGTGGAGGTAGATGCCCAGCTGGTGAAAGACCGCCCTTGTTTGACCCGGGAGACCTACACTATTGGGATGGCCTCGGGGTCTTTGGAGGGTTCTCCTAATTTGTACGAATTTGGACAATGGAATGGGCAGAATTCCCATGTATTGGGTAGGCACATTTCTAATGTGTGGCTCCCGGGGCTCCAGCCTGTAGTGTGTGTGGCCCAGGACTTTGAGGACAGAAGTCTGAAAACACAAACTCAGCTTTGGTGTGGGGATGTAGGTATGGCAGGCCCAATATACACACCATGAGAAGAACTCTTCAGGATATGAAGAAAGAGCGAGTCTGAGGCTCTTGCTCAGGCTTTTGTCTCTATATTTTTTTTTCAAAGATGGCCGAGGAATGTGGGGAAGCCTTATGGGCCATGGACGAATCTTCCTCTCTGTGGATTTGGCCGGTCCCAATTGTTTTTCGTCAGTCTGTGGGATGGGAGGTCTCCTTTCAGGTTTGTTACCTCAGGTTTCCCAACCAAAGAGGAACTCCAAAGCAGAGCCCTGGGGAAGAGTGAAGGGACAACCCAAACTATGGTTAAAAATTGGGGCCTAGGGGCTTGGCAGGCCCAATATGCTGTCTCTTCATCCAGACACTGAGAGGCCTTACTTGAGGACTGGCTCAGGCTGAGGGTCACAATGTGTGTTTTTGACCAATGTGGCCCGCGAGCATGGGCGGGGCCTCATGGGCCACACTGGTTTCAACTACAATGAACGATGGACAACATGCCAGTCACAAGGTTACCAGCCATGGGGAAGGAGCTCTCATTTCTGCATCATTTTCAACCCTGGGCAGTGGTTGGAGATAAGGTCTATGTACTGAAGCCTGAAAACCACAGTTGGGAAGAGATGACGACCTAATGCCATGGCGGATCTGACGTACTCAGTGTGGGACAGAGCATCAGTGTTTAAGGTAGCCTATGCAATAGGGGTGTTGCCGAGGACCAAGCCGTTTGATCCTCATTTGGGGTTTCTAGGCAGCACCATAGACAAAGTATTTCTCCTGGGAGGCAGGCAGAGTGCTTCATTGTGGCCCCAGAATTCCCAGGAGGGAGGGTTTGTGGACCAGGTGTGTGAGGACGGAAGTCTGAAAACACAAGCTAGGGTGAGATTTGGAGCCAAGGGCAGAGCAGGCCCACACTGCAGAGGCTGAATCAAAATCTCCTGCATCTGAAGTCAGGCTGAGGATCAGACGTTGGCTGAGGCTGGAGTATGTGTCCATGATGGCACCTTCATGAAGCGGGGGCCTCATGAGGCCAAGGAAGTTTTCCCACGCTGAGTTTGGAGGTTGCCCCAAACCACATGGTTTCCTTCTGCAGGACATTCGAGTCTGTTGCATGGCTCCAGGACATATCATACGGAAGGACTGGAGAGTAGGGTTCGAAGGATGGATCCCTGTACAGCATGCCTCGAATTCCCATTGGCCATTAGCGATAGGATAATTTGACCTGCTGCCTCTGGTGCACGCGACCCAGGGGGCTGAGTTGAAATGGCCTCTCCTGAGGATTCATCATAATGTGCGTTTGGGTCCATGGAGACCTTGGAATGTGCTGATTGTTAGAGGCCCTGCGGAACTCTCCTACCTGAAGTCTTTGATACATCCCCAGCAAGAAAGTTCCCATGTGGAGACGAGAGAGGTCGGTTTGGTGCCTCGGAAAAGCCCCGTGTGCTGGTCTACAAAAGCAGTCCTCTGAGGACGGACACATGGAAACCAAAGCTTAGGGTCAGATTAGGTCCTGTGGGCCTGTCCATTTCAACCTTCTCTCTCCGGGGACACTGTCTGAGAGTCTAAGTGGAAATTGTAACTCCGCTTGTGTCAGAGAGCCCCTCTTAGTCCAGGGTGGCCTACACTATTGATGGCCTCAGGGGCCTTGGAGCTCTTCCCTAACCTGGAGGGTTGTGGTCAATGGAATGGCACACTTTCCTTGCAGAGGGCACGCACAATCTTTCGCTGTGGCTCCAGACGCCCTAGCCTGGAGGTTGTGTGGGTCCAGGCTGTGGGCACAGAAGTCTGAAAACACAAACTCATCTTATGAGTGGCACCTAGGGTATGGCAGGCCGGATGTACAGCCCGAGAGGGAGCTCCTGGGCCTCTGAAACAAGGGCGAGTTGAAGGCGTTCCTTCAGGCTTTGACGCTGGATGTTGTGTCCGGGATAGCCGTGGATTGGACGGGTGGCCTGAGGGACTGTGGACGAGTATCCCTCTGTGGGGATTTGTCCCAGCTCCCAAGTGTTTGGGGTCATTTTGTGGGAAGGGTGGAGTCGTGTTGTCTGGCTCATGTGTCTCTCCAAAAAGGGATTCCAGATCAGAGCCGCAGGTGCGGGCGGGGCGACTGGAAAAATCAAACCCTGGCGAGGATTGGGTGCATAGGGGCTTGGCAAGCCCCATATGCGGGCTCTTGGTCCAGGCCCTGACAGGTCTTTCTTTGACATGGGGCTCATGCTGAGGGTCACAGTGTGAATTTGTGTACAAGCAACACTCAATTTGGGCAAGGCTTCAATGGCCATAAAGGTTTCTGCCACCCTGAAGGTGTGACTCCATGCCAAGAGAAAGCTTTACAGCCATGGGGAAGGAGGAGTTTGTTTGTGCTTGTGATAGCCATCTTTATAAGGAATTAAGATAATGTCTAGGTTCAGATATCTGAAAACCAAGGTTAGGAAGAGGTGACGGCATAAGACCATGGCGTGTCCGAAGTGCTGGGTGTGCAGCCAGCTGTCTCCTTGTCTGTCTGGATGTCTGGCTTCAGGCTGTGTGAGACAGAGCATGAGTGCCCAGAGCAGCCTATCCAGTTCGGGTACCGTCGAGGCCCGAGCAGGTTGATCCTCATCTGGGTTTTCTGGAGAGCCCCACAGGGAAACGTTTTACTTCCGTTGGGCAGACACTGGGCTGGGTTGTGGTTCTGGAGTTCCTAGTCCGGAGGGCCTGTTTGTCAGGAGTGTGAGGAAGGAAGTCTGAAAACACAAGCTAGCGTGAGGTTTGGGACCGAGGGCACGGCAAACCCACTTTGCAGAGGTGATTCGAGATCTCCTGCACTGAGGTCATGTCAACTATGAGACGTGCCTCAGGCTAGAGTTTTTGTCCAGCATGGCCTCTTCCTGAAGGGTGTGGGGGCTTCTTGAGGCCAGGGAGGTTTGCCTACGATGGGATTTGTGAACTACTCCAAACCTCAAGGTTTCCTTCTGCACGACAGTCGAGTCCTATTGGATGGTTCCAAGTGGCCCCATATGGAAAGACTCGAGAGCAGGTGTCTAAGCATGGATGCCTGGGAACGCCACCTCATATTCCCACTCTTTAGTCAGGACAAGGCAGGCTCAATCTGTGGGCTCCTGGGTGAGCTACCCAGAGGGGAGAGTTGAAATGAACTCTCCTGAAGATTAGGCCTACTGTCCCTTGGTGGCCTGGGAGACCTTGGAATGTGGAGGTGGCTCAGGGACTCTGCAGGATTCTCCAACCTGAGGTGTTTGACACGGCTCCAACAAGGAAGCTTCCCATGTGGAGACGAGAGGAGTTCTGTTCAGTGCCTCAGGAAAGCCCCATATCCTGTTCTTCGAACCAAAGCCTCTGAGGAGTGACACCTGGAAACCAAAGCAAGAGTTGAGATTACGGCCTAAGGGCCTGTCCGGCTCAACCTTCTATCTCTGTTGACATCTGTGTGCATGCCTTTGTGGAGGTAGCTGCTCAGCTTGTGTCCAAATGCCCCTGTATGTCCAGGGAGGCTCCCAGTAGTGGGATGTCCTCGGGGGCCGTGAGGTTTCTCAGATTCTGGAGGTGTGTGGCCAAAGGAATGGACACAGTTTCCCAGGAGAGAGCAGGCACGGTCCTGTGGTATGGCTCCAGAGGACCCAGCCTAGAGGGTGTGTTTGCCAGGGCTGTGGGGACAGATGTCTGAAAAAGCAAACTTGGCTCAGCTAGGGGCCAAGGTAATGGCAGGCCTGATCTCCAGTCCGTGAGGGGAGATCCTCTGGAAATCAAAGGAGGGCAAGTGGGAGGCAGTCGCTCAGGCTTTTGTCTCTGGGTGTTGCGTTCAGAGTGTCTTGTCAGGGTAGGGGTTGCCTCAGAGGCCAAGGAAGAGCCTACCTCTCGGGGGATTGTCCAAGCTCCCAAGTGTTTGGGTTCATTCTGTGGGAAGGGAAGAGTACTGTTTTCTGCCACATGGGACCCCCCAGGAGAGGGACTCTAGAGCACAGCAGTGTGTTCCCTCAACTGGAATACAGACCATCTAGTTAGTCCGGAGTGCCTAAGGGCATGGCAAGCCACATATGCGGGCTCTTTGTCCAGTCACTGAGAGGCGTTACTTGAATAAGGTACTCACGCTGATGGTCACCATGTGTGTTTGTGCCCAAGGCGGCCCTCACGCTTTGGCGTGGCCTCATGGGCAATGCCGTTTTCTCCTACACTGAAGGTTTGACTCACTGCCAGCAGTAAGGTTTTTTGCCATGGGGAAGGAGGTGTTCTTACTTGTGCATCAGGTTCCCCCATGTGCACGGATTGGAGATAAGGTCTAGGTTCCGATGACTGAAAACCCAGGTTGGGAATGGATGATGGCCTAAGGCAGTGGCGGTTCCAATGTGCTGGGTGTGCAGCCAGCTGTGTCGGTGTCTGTTGGAAGGTCTGGGCTCAGGCTATTTGCGACAGACCCTCAGTGTTTAAGGTAGCCTATGCAATTGGGGTGTTGCGAGGGCCAAGCAGTTTGATCCTCATTTGGGGTTTCTGGGCAGGACTATAGACAATGTTTTTCTCCTGGGAGGCAGGCAGAGTGCTTCATTGTGGCTCCAGAATTCCCAGTAGGGAGGATTTGTGGGCCAGGAGTGTGAGGACCGAAATCAGAAAACACAAGCTAGGGTGAGGATTGGAGCCTAGGGCAGAGCAGGCCCAATCTGCAGAGGCTGAATCAAAATCTCCTGCATCTGAAGTCAGGCTGAGGATCAGACGTTGGCTGAGGCTGGAGTATGTGTCCATGATGGCACCTTCATGAAGTGGGGGCCTCATGAGCCCAAGGAAGTTTTCCCACGCTGAGTTTGGAGGTTGCCCCAAACCACAAGGTTTCCTTGTGCGGGACATTCGAATCCTGTTGCAAGGCTCCAGATCATACAATACGGAAGGACGGGAGAGCAGGGTTCGAAGGATGGATCCCTGTACAGCATGCCTCGCATTCCCATTGGCCATTAGCGATAGGATATGTTTGATCTGCTGCCTCTGGTGCACGCGACCCAGGAAACTGTGTTGAAATGGCCTCTCCTGAGGATGCGTCATAATGTGCGTTTGGGTCCATGGAGACCTTGGAATGTGCTGGCTGTTCAGTGGCCCTGCGGAACTCTCCTACCTGAAGGCTTTGATACATCCCCAGCAAGAAAGCTCCCCATGTGGAGACGAGAGAGGTCGGTTTGGTGCCTCGGAAAAGACCCGTGTGCTGGGCTACGAAAACAGACCTCTGAAGACGGACACATGGAAACCAAAGCTAAGGTTCAGATTAGGGCCTGGGGGCCTGTCCATTTCAACCTTCTCTCTCTGGGGACAATGTCTGAGAGTCTAAGTGGAAATAGTTACTCAGCTTGTGTCAGAGAGCCCCTCTTAGTCCAGGGTGGCCTACACTATTGATGGCCTCACGGGCCTTGGATCTCTTCCCTAACCTGGAGGGTTGTGGTCAATGGAATGGGCACACTTTCCTTGGAGAGGGCACGGACAATCTTTCGCTGTGGCTCCAGACGCCCTAGCCTGGAGGTTGTGTGGGTCCAGGCTGTGGGCACAGAAGTCTGAAAACACAAACTCATCTTATGAGTGGCACCTAGGGTATGGCTGGCCGGATGTACAGCCCGAGAGGGAGCTCCTGGGCCTCTGAAACAAGGGCGAGTGGAAGGCGTTCCTTGAGGCTTTTGTCTCTAGATGTTGTGTCCGGGAGAGCCGTGGATTGGAGGGGTGGCCTCAGGGATTGTATACGAGTATGCCTCTCTGGGGATTTTTCCCAGCTCCCAAAAGTTTGGGGTCATTTTGTGGGAAGGGTGGAGTCGTGTTGTCTGGCTCATGTGTCTCTCCAAGAAAGGGATTCCAGATCAGAGCCTCAGGTGCGGGCGGGGCTACTGGAAAACTCAAACCCTGGTGAGGATTGGGTGCATAGGGGCTTGGCAAGCTCCATATGCGGGCTCTTGGTCCAAGCCCTGACAGGCCTTTCTTTGACATGGGGTTCATGCTGAGGGTCACAGTGTGAATTTGTGTACAAGCAACACTCAATTTGGGCATGGCTTCAATGGCCATAAAGGTTTCTCCCACCCTGAAGGTGTGACTCCATGCCAAGAGCAAGTTTTACAGCCATGGGGAAGGAGGAGTTTGTTTGTGCTTGTGATAGCCATCTGTATAAGGAATTGATATAATGTCTAGGTCAGATATCTGAAAACCAAGGTTATGAAGAGGTGACGGCATAAGACCATGGCGTGTCCGAAGTGCTGGGTGTGCGGCCAGCTGTCTCCTTGTCTGTCTGGACGTCTGGCTTCAGGCTGTGTCAGACAGAGCATGAGTGCCCAGAGCAGCCTATCCAGTTCGGGTACCGTCGAGGCCCTAGCAGGTTGATCCTCATCTGGGTTTTCTGGAGAGCCCCACAGGGAAACGTTTTTCTTCCGTTGAACAGACACTAGGCTGGGTTGTGGTTCTGGAGTTCCTAGTCCGGAGGGCTTGTTTGCCAGGAGTGTGAGGAAGGAAGTCTGAAAACACAAGCTAGCGTGAGGTTTGGGACCGAGGGCTCGGCAGGCCTACTCTGCAGAGGTGAATCGAAATCTCCGGCACTGAGGTCATGTCAACTATAAGACGTGCCTCAGGCTAGAGTTTTTGTCCAGCATGGCCTCTTCCGGAAGGGTGTGGGGGCTTCATGATGCCAGGGAGGTTTGCCTACGATGGGATTTGTGAACTACTCCAAACCTCAAGGTTTCCTTCTGCACGACAGTCGAGTCCTATTGGATGGTTCCAGGGTCCCCATACGGAAAGACTCGAGAGCAGGTGTCTAAGCATGGATGCCTGGGAATGCCACCTCATATTCCCACTCTTTAGTCAGGAAAAGGCAGGCTCAATCTGCGGGCTCCTGGGTGAGCTACCCAGAGGGGAGAGTTGAAATGGACTCTCCTGAAGATGAGTCCTACTGTCCCTTGGTGGCCTGGGAGATTTTGGAATGTGGAGGTGGCTCAGGGACCCTGCAGGATTCTCCAACCTGAGGTGTTTGACACGGCTCCAACAAGGAAGCTTCCCATGTGGAGACGAGAAGAGTTCTATTCAGTGCCTCAGGAAAGCCCCATATCCTGTTCTTCGAACCAAAGCCTCTGAGGAGTGACACCTGGAAACCAAAGCAAGAGTTGAGATTACGGCCAAAGGGCCTGTCCGGCTCAACCTTCTATCTCTGTTGACATCTGTGTGCATGCCTTTGTGGAGGTAGCTGCTCAGCTTGTGTCCAAATGCCCCTGTATGTCCAGGGAGGCTCCCAGTAGTGGGATGTCCTTGGGGGCTTTGAGGTTTCACAGATTCTGGAGGTGTGTGGCCAAAGGAATGGACACAGTTTCCCAGGAGAGAGCAGGCACGGTCCTGTGGTATGGCTCCAGAGGACCCAGCCTAGAGGGTGTGTTTGCCAGGGCTGTGGGGACAGATGTCTGAAAAAGCAAACTTGGCTCAGCTAGGGGCCAAGGTAATGGCAGGCCTGATCTCCAGTCTGTGAGGGGAGATCCTCTGGAAATCAAAGGAGGGCAAGTGGGAGGCAGTCGCTCAGGCTTTTGTCTCTGGGTGTTGCATTAGGAGTGTCTGGTCAGGGTAGGGGTTTCCTCAGAGGCCGAGGAAGAGCCTTCCTCTCGGGGGATTGTCCAAGCTTCCAAGTGTTTGGGTTCATTCTGTGGGAAGGGAAGAGTACTGTTTTCTGCCACATGGGACCCCCCAGGAGATGGACTCAGAGCACAGCAGTGTGTTCCCTCAACTGGAATACAGACCATCTAGTTAGTCCTGGGTGCCTATAGGCATGGCAAGCCACATATGCGGGCTCTTGGTCCAGTCACTGAGAGGCGTTACTTGAATAAGGTACTCATGCTGAGGGTCACCATGTGTGTTTGTGCCCAAGGCGGCCCTCACGCTTCGGCGTGGCCTCATGGGCAATGCCGTTTTCTCCTACACTGAAGGTTTGACTCACTGCCAGCAGCAAGGTTTCTTGCCATGGGGAAGGAGGTGTTCTACTTGTGCATCACGTTCCCCCCTGTGCAGGGATTGGAGATAAGGTCTAGGTTCCGATGACTGAAAACCCAGGTTGGGAATGGATGGTGGCCTAAGGCAGTGGCGGGTCCAATGTGCTGGGTGTGCAGCCAGCTGTGTCGGTGTCTGTTGGAAGGTCTGGGCTCAGGCTATTTGCGACAGAGCATCAGAGTTTAAAGTAGCCTATGCAATTGGGGTGTTGCCGAGGGCCACGCAGTTTGATCCTCATTTGGGGTTTCTGGGCAGCACCATAGACAATGTATTTCTCCTGGGAGGCAGGCACATTGCTTCAGTGTGGCCCCAGAATTCCCAGTAGGGAGGGTTTGTGGGCCAGGACTCTGAGGACGATAGTCTGAAAACACAAGCTAAGGTGAGGATTGGAGCCAAGGGCAGAGCAGGCCCACTCTGCAGAGGCTGAATCAAAATCTCCTGCATCTGAAGTCAGGCTGAGGATCAGACGTTGGCTGAGGCTGGACTATGTGTGCATGATGTCACCTTCATAAAGCGGGGGCCTCATGAGGCCAAGGAAGTTTTCCCACGCTGAGTTTGGAGGTTGCCCCAAACCACAAGGTTTCCTTCTGCGGGACATTCGAGTCCTGTTGCATGGCTCCAGGAATACCATACGGAAGAACTGGAGAGCAGGGTTCGAAGGATGGATCCCTGTACAGCATGCCTCGCATTCCCATTGGCCATTAGCGACAAGATATGTTTGATCTGCTTCCTCTGGGGCACGCTACCCAGGGGGCTGAGTTGAAAAGGCCTCTCCTGAGGATGCGTCATAATGTGCATTTGGGTCCATGGAGACCGTGGAATGTGCTGGTTGTTCAGTGGCCCTGCGGAACTCTCCTACCTGAAGGGTTTGATATATCCCCAGTAAGAAAGCTCCCCATGTGGAGACGAGAGAGGTTTGGTTTGGTGCCTCGGAAAAGCCCCGTGGGCTGGTCTACGAAAAAAGTCCTCTGAGGACGGACACGTGGAAACCAAAGCTAAGGTTCAGATTAGGGCCTGGGGGCCTGTCCATTTCAACCTTAGTCTTTGGGGACACTGTCAGAGAGTCTAAGTTGAGATAGTTGCTCCGGTGGTGTCAGAGAGCCCCTCTTAGTCCAGGATGGCCTACACTATTGATGGCCTCAGGGGCCTTGGAGCTTTTCCCTAAACTGTAGGGTTGTGGTCAATGGATTGGCCACACTTTCCTTGGTGAGGGCAGGCACAATCTTTCGCTGTGGCTCCAGAGGCCCGAGCCTGGAGGTTGTGTGGGTCCAGGCTGTGGGCACAGAAGTCTGAAAACACAAACTCAGCTTATGAGTGGCGCCTAGGTTATTGCAGGCCGGATGTACAGCCCGAGAGGAAGCTCCAGGGCCTCTGAAACAAGGGCGAGTGGAGGCGTGCCTGCAGGCTTTTGTCTCTGGATGTTGTGTCCGGGATAGCCGTGCATTGGAGGGGTGGCCTCAGGGACTGTGGACGAGTATCCCTCTCTGGGGATTTGTCCTAGCTCCCAAGAGTTTGGGGTCATTTTGTGGGAAGGGCAGATTCGTGTTGTCTGGCTCATGTGTCTCTCCAAGAAAGGGATTCCAGAGCAGAGCCCCAGGTACGGGCGAGGCTACTGGAAAACTCAAACCCTGGTGAGGATTGGGTGCATAAGGGCTTGGCAAGCCCCATACGCGGGCTCTTGGTCCAGGCCCTGACAGGCCATTCTTTGGCATGTGGCTCATGCTGAGGGTCACATTGTGAATTTGTGCCCAAGCAGCACTCAAGTTTGGGCTTGGCATCAGGGGCCATGAACGTTTCTCCCACCCTGAAGGTGTGACTCCATGCCATGAGCAAGCTTTACAGCCATGGGGAAGTAAGACTTCTGTTTTGTGCTTGCGACACCCAGCTGTGTGGAGAATTGATATAATGTCTGTGTTCAGATATCTGAAAACCAAGGTTAGGAAGAGGTGACGGCATAAGACCATGGCGTGTCTGAAGTGCTGGGTGTGCGCCTTGCTGTCTCCTTGTCTGTCTGGATGTCTGGCTTCAGGCTGTGTCAGACAGAGCATGAGTGCCCAGAGCAGCCTATCCAGTTCGGGTACCGTCGAGACCCGAGCAGGTTGATCCTCATCTGGGTATTCTGGAGAGCAACACAGGGAAAAGTTTTTCTTCCGTTGGACAGACACTGGGTTGTGTTGTGGTTCTGGAGTTCCTAGTCCGAAGTGCTTTTTTGCCAGGAGTGTGAGGAAGGTATTCTGAAAACCTAAGATAGCATGATGGTTGGGACCGAGGGCACGGCAGGCCCACTCTGCAGGGGCTGAATCAAGATCTCCTGCACTGAGGTCATGTCAACTATTAGACGTCCTCAGGCTAGAGTTTTTTTCCAGCATGACCTCTTCCTGAAGGGTGTGGGGGCTTCATGAGGCCAGGGAGGTTTGCCTACGATGGGATTTGTGAACCAAATCTCAAGGTTTCCTTCTGCACGACAGTCGAGTCCTATTGGATGGTTCCAGGAGGCCCCATACGGAAAGACTCGAGAACAGGTGTCTAAGCATGGATGCCTGCGAACGCCACCTCATATTCCCACTCTTTAGTCAGGACAAGGCAGGCTCAATCTGCGGGCTCCTGGGTGAGCTACCCAGAGGGGAGAGTTGAAATGGACTCTCCTGAAGATGAGTCCTACTGTGTCTTGGTGGCGTGGGAGACCTTGGAATGTGGAGGTGGCACAGGGACTCTGCAGGATTCTCCTACCTGAGGTGTTTCACACGGCTCCAACAAGGGAGCTTCCCATGTGGAGACGAGAGGAGTTCTGTTCAGTGCCTCAGGAAAGCCCCATATCCTGTTCTTCGAACCAAAGCCTCTGAGGAGTGACACCTGGACCCAAAGCAAGAGTTGAGATTAGGGACTGAGGGCCTGTCCGTCTCAACCTTCTATCTCTGTTGACATCTGTGTGCATGCCTTCGTGAAGGTAATTGCTCAGCTTATGTCCGAATGCCCCTGTGTGTCCAGGGAGGCTCCCAGTAGTGGGATGTCCTCGGGGGCCTTGAGGTTTCTCATATTCTGGAGGTGTGTAGCCAAAGGAATGGATACAGTTTCCCAGGAGACAGCAGGCACGGTCCTGTGATATGGCTCCAGAGAACCGAGCCTAGAGGCTGTGTTTGCCAGGGCTGTGGGGACAGATGTCTGAAAAAGCAAAGGTGGCTCAGCTAGGGGCCAAGGTAATGGCAAACATGATCTCCAGTCTGTGAGGGTGATTCTCTGGATATCAAAGTAGGGCAAAAGGGAGGCAGTCGCTCAGGCTTTTGTCTCTGGGTGTTGCGTACACATTGGCCGTTCAGGGTAGGGGTTGCTTCAGGGGCCGAGGAAGAGCCTTCCACTCGGGGGATTGTCCAAGCTCCCAAGTGTTTGGGTTCATTCGGTGGTAAGGGAAGAGTACTGTTTAATGCCACCTGGGACACCCAAGGAGAAGAAGTCTAGAGCACAGCAGTGGGTTACCTCAACTGGAATACACACCATCAAGTTAGTCCTGGGTGCCTATGGGCAAGGAAGCCACATATGTGGGCTCTTGGTGCAGTCAGTGAGAGGCGTTACTTTAATAAGGTACTCACGCTGAGGGTCACAATGTGTGTTTGTGCCCAAGGCAGCCCTCACGCATGGGTGTGGCCTCATGGGCCATGCCGTTTTCTCCTACACTGAAGGTTTGACTCACTGCCAGCAGCAAGGATTCTTGTAATGGGGAAGGAGGGGTTCTGACTTGTGCATCAGGTTCCCCCCTGTGAAGGGATTGGAGATAAGGTCTAGGTTCCGATGACTGAAAACCCAGTTTGGGAATGGATGGTGGCCTAAGGCAGTGGCGGGTCCAATGAGCTGGGTGTGCAGCCAGCTGTGTCGGTGTCTGTTGGAATGTCTGGGCTTAGGCTATTTGTGACAGAGCATCAGAGTTTAAAGTAGCCTATGCAATTGGGGTGTTGCCGAGGGCCAAGCAGTTTGATCCTCATTTGGCGTTTCTGGGCAGCACCATAGACTATGTATTTCTCCTGGGCGGCAGGCAGAGTGCTTCATTGTGGCCCCAGAATTCCCAGTAGGGAGGGTGTGTGGGCCAGGACTCTGAGGACGGAAGTCTGAAAACACAAGCTAGGGTGAGGATTGGAGCCAAGGGCAGAGCAGGCCCACTCTGCAGAGGCTGAATCAAAATCTCCTGCATCTGAAGTCAGGCTGAGGATCAGACGTTGGCTGAGGCTGGACTATGTGTGCATGATGGCACCTTCATGAAGCGGGGGCCTCATGAGGCCAAGGAAGTTTTCCCACGCTGAGTTTGGAGGTTGCCCCAAACCACAAGGTTTCCTTCTGCGGGACATTCGAGTCCTGTTGCATGCCTAAAGGACATACCATACGGAAGAACTGGAGAGCAGGGTTCGAAGGATGGATCCCTATACAGCATGCCTCGCATTCCCATTGGCCATTAGCGACAAGATATGTTTGATCTGCTGCCTCTGGGGCATGCAACCCAGGGGCTGAGTGAAATGGCCTCTCCTGAGGATGCGTCATAATGTGCGCTTGGGTCCATGGAGACCTTGGAATGTGCTGGATGTTCAATGGCCCTGCGGAACTCTCCTACCTGAAGGTTTTGATACATCCCCAGTAAGAAAGCTCCCCATGTGGAGACGTGAGAGGTTTGGTTCAGTGCCTCGGAAAAGCCCCGTGTGCTGGTCTACGAAAGCAGTCCTCTGAGGACGGACACATGGAAACCAAAGCTTAGGGTCAGATTAGGGCCTGGGGGCCTGTCCATTTCAACCTTCTGTCTCGGGGGACACTCTCTGAGAGTCTAAGTGGAGATAGTTGCTCCGGTGGTGTCAGAGAGTCCCTCTTAGTCCAGGGTGGCCTACACTATTGATGGCTTCAGGGGCCTTGGAGCTTTTCCTTAACCTGTAGGGTTGTGGTAATTGGATTGGGCACACTTTCCTTGGAGAGGGCAGGCACAATCTTTCGCTGTGGCTCCAGAGGCCCTAGCCTGGAGGTTGTGTGGGTCCA